>NC_091282.1:930452687-930753625 GCF_032444005.1 Ranitomeya imitator | reverse complement strand
TCAAAGACGTAGCGGCTTGTGATTTGTCGCGCGGGCCGCGACCAATCACAAGCCGCTACGTCTTTGAAAGTCATTAACGCGCTCATTTTTAAAAATGAGCGCGTTAATAGCTTGCGGTGACGTCGCGGCTTGTGATTGGTCGCGACCACGCGACCAATCACAAGCCGCTACGTCTTTGAAAGCCATTAACGCGCTCATTTTTAAAAATGAGCGCGTTAATAGCTTGCGGTGACGTCGCGGCTTGTGATTGGTCGCGTGGCCGCGACCAATCACAAGCCGCTACGTCTTTGAAAGTCATTAACGCGCTCATTTTTCAAAAATGAGCGCGTTAATAGCTTGCGGTGACGTCGCGGCTTGTGATTGGTCGCGACCACGCGACCAATCACAAGCCGCTACGTCTTTGAAAGCCATTAACGCGCTCATTTTTAAAAATGAGCGCGTTAATAGCTTGCGGTGACGTCGCGGCTTGTGATTGGTCGCGTGGCGGTCACATGGGCGGCCCGCGACCAATCAGAAGCCGGGACGTGATTCTCAGGTCCTAAAAGCGCTGATTTTGAACAACGAAGCCTGCCGGTTACCCGCGCTGAGTCCAGGGGCCGCCGGAGAGGTAAATATATCAATATTTTTTATTTTAATTCTTTATTTTACACATCTCTATGTATCCGATACCGATACCCGATACCACAAAAGTATCGGATCTCGGTATCAGAATTCCGATACCGCAAGTATCGGCCGATACCCGATACTTGCGGTATCGGAATGCTCAACACTAGTAACGACCCAACCTATAACACTGGCCCACTAGTTAACCCCTTCAGTAAACACCGTAAGGAAAAAAAAAAACGAGGCAAAAAACAACGCTTTATTATCACACTGCCGAACAAAAAGTGGAATAACACGCGATCAAAAAGACAGATATAAATAACCATAGTACCGCTGAAAGCGTCATCTTGTCCCGCAAACAACGAGCTGCCATACAGCATCATCAGCGAAAAAATAAAAAAGTTATAGTCCTGAGAATAAAGCGATGCAAAAATAATTATTTTTTCTATAAAATAGTTTTTATCGTATAAAAGCGCCAAAACATAAAAAAATGATTTAAATGAGGTATCGCTGTAATCGTACTGACCCGAAGAATAAAACTGCTTTATCAATTTTACCAAACGCAGAACGGTATAAACGCCTCCCCCAAAAGAAATTCATGAATAGCTGGTTTTTGGTCATTCTGCCTCACAAAAATCGTAATAAAAAGCGATCTAAAAATGTCACGTGCCCAAAAATGTTACCAATAAAAACGTCAACTCGTCTCGCAAAAAACAAGACCTCACATGACTCTGTGGACCAAAATATGGAAAAATTATAGCTCTCAAAATGTGGTAACGCAAAAAATATTTTTTGCAATAAAAATCGTCTTTCAGTGTGTGACGGCTGCCAATCATAAAAATCCGCTAAAAAAAAACGCTATAAAAGTAAATCAAACCCCCCTTTATCACCCCCTTAGTTAGGGAAAAATTTAAAAAATGTATTTATTTCCATTTTCCCATTAGGGTTAGGGCTAGGGCTAGGGTTAGGGCTAGGGTTAGGGTTAGGGCTAGGGTTAGGGCTAGGGTTAGGGTTAGGGTTAGCATTAGGGTTAGGGCTAGGGTTAGCATTAGGGTTAGGGCTAGGGTTAGGGTTGGGGCTAAAGTTACGGTTAGGGTTTAGATTACATTTACAGTTGGGAATAGGGTTGGGATTAGGGTTAGGGGTGTGTCAGGGTTAGAGGTGTGGTTATGGTTACTGTTGGGATTAGGGTTAGGGGTGTGTTTGGAGTAGGATTTCAGTTATAATTGAGGGGTTTCCACTGTTTAGGCACATCAGGGGCTCTCCAAACGCGACATGGCGTCCGATCTCAATTCCAGCCAATTCTGCGTTGAAAAAATAGAATTATTCTTACCGTTAATTCGGTTTCTAGGAACCTTCCATGACAGCCACTTCGGAGGTTGTCTTCCCCGCCCTAATAGGGGACAGGAACACAAGAGGTTAAATACCCCTCCCCTTCCTGCACCGCCAGTGTTTTCCTGGACACAGTAGCATGTATAGTTACCACAAAAGTGCAGGAATCATCCAATAAGAATATCAGGTAGGGAGGGAAATTAGTGCTGTCGTGGAAGGTTCCTAGAAACCGAATTAATGGTAAGAATAATTCTATTTTCTCTAGTCACCTTCCACGACAGCCACTTCCGAGTAGTACCAACAGCTAATTTCTCTAGGGAGGGACTACAGCCTGCAGAACACGTCTGCCAAACGTTAAATCCCTATTGAAATTTAGCCGGTAATGTCTGGTGAACGTATGGATGGACGACCAGGTGGCGGCTCTGCATATCTGCTCTGCTGAGGCATTCCCCCTCTCTGCCCACGATGTTGTCATTGCTCGGGTAGAGTGTGCCTTCAGAGAGGCAGGTGGATCTAGTCCCTGCGATGAATAAGCCAAGCAAATAGACTTTTTGATCCAGTTTGCGATGGTGTTTTTTGCCGCCTTCTTTCCCTTATTTCGTCCGGAGAACTGAATGAATAAATTTTGATCAATTCGCCAGGCTTCAGTTTGTTGTAAGTAAAATAGAACCACCCTGCGAACATCCAAGGTGTGGAAGGCCTGTTCTTTAGGGTTGGAGGGGTTTGGGCAAAAAGAAGGAAGTAGAATGTCCTGATCTCTGTGGAAATTTGAGACCACCTTGGGTAAAAAGGATCGGTCTAGTTTTAGTACAATGCTATCCGCAGTGACCGTTAAATAGGGTTCCTGTATTGACAGGGCCTGTAATTCACCAATACGTCTAGCCGTAGTGATTGCGACTAGAAAGATTGTTTTCAAAGTTAAGTTTTTTATGGATATAGCATCCAGGGGTTCGAATGGATCCTGGGTTAGTGCGTTAAGTACAGTATTGAGGTCCCAGGAGGGTACCCTAGTGTAGGACGAATTCTGGATGCGGCTGTCATAAATCGCTTGATCCAGCGGTGATTGGCTAAATTTGAGTCAAAAAAGCTACTAAGGGCCGATACTTGTACTTTGAGTGTGCTAGGGGTAAGGCCTATATCCAAGCCCTTCTGTAAAAATTGTAAGATCCTTGCTATATCAGGATTGAAGGGGTCTGGAACTTCTGGGAAGCACCAGGACGTAAATTTTTTCCAGACCTTAGTGTAGATGGCATTGGTTACTGCCTTTCTGCTTTTTTGAAGGGACTGGATTACGTCATCTGAGAGTCCTTTAGCTTTTAAGATTGTGGCTTCAGTAGCCATGCAGCCAAGTTCAGTCTGTTTAGGTCCGGATGTAGTAGAGGACCCTGGTGTAGGAGATCGGTCTTTTGAGGTAGAAGGCAGGGACCTTCCAGGGCCATATCTAATAGGGCGCCGTACCAACTCCTCCCGGGCTACAATGGGGCAACCAAGATTGTGGTCACTTCGTCTGTCCTGATTTTTTGCAGGGTTTTCACCAGCATGGGAATGGGAGGAAAGGCATATGCAAGGTTGAATTTCCACTGGTGTGAAAAGGCATCTATTCCCTGTGCCTTGTCTTTGTAATGAAGGGAGAAAAATGTTTCCACCTTCGCATTTTGCCTGTTGGCGAATAAATCCACCTCTGGAGTACCCCATTTTTCGGCTAGGGACTGAAATACTGCTTGGTTTAGGGACCACTCTCCCGGATGAACGTCTTTCCTGCTGAGGAAATCCGCCTGAGTGTTGTCCAATCCCCTCAGATGTACTGCTGTGACCGATAGAAGGTTCCTCTCTGCCCAGAAGAATATTCTTGCGGCCACTTCTTTTAGAGAGGCATACTTTGTCCCCCCCTGATGTCGTAGATAGGCCACTGTGGTCATATTGTCCGAGTAAATACGAACGTGATGATTTTTGATCAGTGCTGATGATGCCTTTAGGGCCTCCTCCACAGCTTTCAATTCTCTTAGATTCGAGGAGCTGCTGCTGATGTCCGATGTCCATTGTCCCTGAAAGTGGAAACCCTCTACCACCGCACCCCAGCCTCTTTTGCTGGCATCTGAGCGGAGTGTTTTTAGGGGAAGGTGGTCCCAGCTGACCCCTCTCTGGAGATTTTGATAATCTAGCCACCATTTTAGCGCAGATTTCACATGGCCAGGGAGAAGAATCTTCTGATTCAATGGAGTCTGTCGTCTCCTGGAATGTAGGAGAACATAAGTCTGGAGAGTTCGTGTGTGAGCCTGGGCCCAGGAAACCGATTGTATACATGCGGTCAGGGACCCTAGTACAGACATCGATTCTCTGAGGGTCGGTGCACGCTGGCCTCTGAATTTGGTTACCTTGCGGACAAGGTTGATTTGATGATCTTTGGGTAGAAAAGATGTTCTTATATCCGAGTCCAGTAGCACCCCCAGGAATTTTCTTCTTGTGGAGGGATGGACCTCCGATTTCTCCAGATTTGGGATCCAACCCAGGGTTTGTAATATCTCTAGGGACTTTGATACGTCTGTTTCCAGACGGGAGGCAGATGGAGCCATGATAAGCAGGTCGTCTAGATACGGGACTATGCATATTCCCTGCTGACGGATGAAGATTATCGCTTCCGCCATAATCTTTGTGAAGACCCGAGGGGCCGAAGAGATGCCGAAGGGGAGAACATTGAACTGAAAATGTTTGATTTGGTGACCCTTGGAGACTGCGAACCTGAGGAATTTCCTGTGCTCTGGATGGATTGGCACATGGTAGTACGCATCCCTCAGGTCCACAGTCGCCATCATCCAACCCTGACCGATGAGGGGAATCACGGATTTGACTGTCTCCATTTTGAATCTCCTGTATCGGACAGAATCGTTTAAGGGTTTCAAATTTATGATAATTCTGTTCTTCCCCGACGGCTTGGTTATTAGAAAAAGGCGTGAATAATGACCACGTCCTTCCTCTAACTTCGGCACCTGAGAAATCACATTTGATTGTATTAATTTTTGTAGATCTTGTAACAAGGAGTTTTGGAGATCTGGGTTTTGAAGGGAGGTTATCTTTACGCAATGTGGGGGTGGTCTCACGAATTCTATTTTTAATCCTTCTTGAATGGTACGAAGGACCCACTGATTTGTGGAGATGTTTTGCCACTCGGTGAAAAATCGTGAGAGTCGACCCCCGACCGGAGTACAGTCATTGTTTATCTGGGGTTTGCTGGGCCTGAGGGGCCAGGATATTTTTTCCCCTGCCTCCCTTAGGATAACTCCATCTTCCCGTTTTGCCTTTTCCTCTCTGTGAGGTTTGATCACGGGAGGGACGAAAAAAGCGTTTTTTTGGGGTCTTTTGCTCAGGGAGAGATTTCTTTTTATCTGCCGCCTTATCCAAAATATCGTCCAGGACGGGTCCAAATACATTATGACCCTGAAAGGGTATGCTACATAATTTGGACTTGGAGACAAAATCGCCTCCCCAGGATTTTATCCAGAGTGCTCTCCTGTACGAGTTAGAGAGAACGGCAGCTTTCGCGGCTACTCGAACCGATTCAGCAGATGCATCGGCTAGGAACCCTGTAGCTTTCTGTAGTAAGGGTAGGGAGTCTAAAATCTCCTCTCTTGGGGTGCCTTGAGTCAAGTGATCCTCAAGTTTGCGTAACCAGATAAATAGAGATCTGGCCACGCAAGTAGAGGCTATATTAGATTTTAGCAGATTTGTGGAGGTGTCCCAGGACTTTTTTAATAAACTCTCTATTTTACGATCCATCGGATCCTTGAGTTGCGAAGAGTCCTCAAAGGGGAGGGCAGTTTTTTTAGTTACCCTAGACACCTGAACATCTACTTTCGGGGTCTCCCATAAGGAGTTATCCCCATCTAATGGGTACCGGTTTTTCAGTTCCGATGGTATAGTCAGACCTTTTTCAGGGAGGTCCCATTCATGCAGAATTAGATCTCGTAAGTTCTTATGCACCGGGAACCCTTTTTGGTCTTTGGGTTTCAGACCCTCAAACATCTCATCATGTACTGTGAGTGTAACTTCTTCATCCTCTACCCCCATGGTGCTTCTTACTAAACCGATTAGTTCACTCATGTCCTCAGAACTAAAATAATATTTTTTGTATTCTGATCTACAGGTGGGGGTAGAAGTGGAGCCTTCGTTTTCCCAGTTATCCTCTGAACCTGAGGACTGGATTTCTCCCGAGTCCGGGTCGGATTCTACTGGGGCTTTTTTCCTCTTTTTTGGAGGGGGTGGCTGAGGCACCGACATCTGCGAGAAGGTAGCCATAGAAGAATGGACCTCATCTTTAATGAGGGATCTAATGCTATCCAACAGCGAGGGTTGTTCGGCGCGCAGGACCTCATCCGTACAGGATTGGCAGAGCTTTTTCCCGTATGTTGATGGGAGTTTGGCCGTACACACTTTGCATTTGCGGCTTGACTTTTTAGGGTCGGAAACCTTTTCTCCCTAAGAGAGAGAGAGAGAGGGTTTGCTAAGCCACTTAGAGGAATATCTATATATACATATATAGATAAAAGCACATATGTATATAGGGGATAGCTGGGCCCAACACCTGCTACTTACTTTGGTAGGAGGGGGAACGCTGGCATCTGCAGATGCAGAGCAAGGGGGTCTGTCACTGTCCATGTCCGTCAGGTTGCTAACAGTCAGACAGCTTACCTTGCTACCCGGATCTTTTTATAAGGATCGGTGGTCCAGCGTGCAGTGCTCCTCCCCCCACGTGTGGCCCGATTGGGGTAGGTCCAAGAACGCCCCCGACGCTGTTTGTATGGCGTGCTTCTGCTGCTGGACGCCATTGCCGGCCGGCGTGCGCTCCATGGCACGCTTCCTGGTTGAACCGGAAGTGGCGCGCTTTAACCCGGAAGTCATCAGGCTCTCCGGCCCCAGCCCGGGACGCGCGCCGCACATCACCGCCCCGCATTGCCCCCAAAGGGAGCGCCGGAGGGGCGAGAGGGTCCCGAGTCGCTCCGAAGAGAGGAGACGGGAGCGGCATTATCAAGGAGGGAAACCCGACCTTCATGCCGCCCGGCTTCTGGGTAAGTGGAGCTCCGTCGCCGGCCACGGCAGCCCCTTCAGAAACTCTTCATGCCCCATAGGGGACAGGAAAACACTGGCGGTGCAGGAAGGGGAGGGGTATTTAACCTCTTGTGTTCCTGTCCCCTATTAGGGCGGGGAAGACAACCTCCGAAGTGGCTGTCGTGGAAGGTGACTAGAGAAAGTAAAACAGTGCTCCTTCCCTTCCGAGCTCTCCCGTGTGCCCAAACAGGGGTTTACCCCAACATATGGGGTATCAGCGTACTCAGGACAAATAGGACAACAACTTTTGGGGTCCAATTTCTCCTGTTACCCTTGGGAAAATAAAAAACTGGGGGCTAAAAAATATTTTTTGTGGGAAAAAAAGATTTTTATTTTCAAGGCTCTGCGTTATAAACTGTAGTGAAACACTTGGGGGTTCAAAGTTCTCACAACACATCTAGATGAGTTCCCTGGGGGGGTCTAGTTTCCAATATGGGGTCACTTGTGGGGGGTTTCTACTGTTTAGGTACATTAGGGGCCCTGCAAACGCAATGTGACACCTGCAGACCATTCCATCTAAGTCTGCATTCCAAATGGCGCTCCTTCCCTTCCGAGCCCTCCCATGTGGCCAAACAGTGGTTCCCCCCCCCCCCACATATGGGGTATCAGCACACTCAGGATAAATTGGACAACAACTTTTGGGGTCGAATTTCTCCTCTTACCCTCGGGAAAATACAAAACTGGGGGCTAAAAAATAATTTTGGGGGGAAAATTTTTTTTTATTTTCACGGCTCTGCGTTACAAACTGTAGTGAAACACTTGGGGGTTCAATGCTCTCACAACACATCTAGATGAGTTCCTTAGGGGGTCTACTTTCCAAAATGGTGTCACTTGAGGGGGGCTTCTACTGTTTAGGTACATTAGGGGCTCTGCAAATGCAATGTGACACCTGCAGACCATTCCATCTAAGTCTGCATTCCAAATGGTGCTCCTTCCCTTCCGAGCCCTCCCATGCAGCCAAACAGTGGTTCCCCCCCACATATGGGGTATCAGCGCACTCAGGACAAATTGGACAAATTTTGGGGTCGAATTTCTCTTCTTACCCTCGGGAAAATACAAAACTGGGGGCTAAAAAAAAATTTTTGTGGGAAATTTTTTTTTATTTTTACGGCTCTGCATTATAAACTTCTGTGAAGCCCTTGGTGGGTCAAAGCGCTCAAAACACATCTAGATAAATTCCTTAAGGGGTCTAATTTCCAAAATGGTGTCACTTGTGGGGGGTTTCAATGTTTAGGCACATCAGTGGCTCTCCAAACGCAACATGGTGTCCCATCTCGATTCCAGTCAATTTTGCATTGAAAAGTCAAATGGCGCTCCTTCACTTCCGAGCTCTGTCATGCGCCCAAACAGTGGTTTACCCCCACATATGCAGTATCAGCGTACTCAGGACAAATTGTACAACAACTTTTGGGGTCCATTTTCTCCTGTTACCTTTGGTAAAATAAAAGAAATTGGAGCTGAAGAAAATTTTTTGTGAAAAAAAGTTAAATGTTCATTTTTATTTAACCCCTTTACCCCCAAGGGTGGTTTGCACGTTAATGACCGGGCCAATTTTTACAATTCTGACCACTGTCCCTTTATGAGGTTATAACTCTGGAACGCTCCAATGGATCCTGGTGATTCTGACATTGTTTTCTCGTGACATATTGTACTTCATGACAATGGTAAAAATTCTTTGATAGTACCTGCGTTTATTTGTAAAAAAACGGAAATTTGGCGAAAATTATGAAAATTTCGCAATTTTCCAACTTTGAATTTTTATGCAATTAAATCACAGAGATATGTCACACAAAATACTTAATAAGTAACATTTCCCACATGTCTACTTTACATCAGCACAATTTTGGAACCAAAATTTTTTTTTGCTAGGGAGTTATAAGGGTTAAAAGTTGACCAGCAATTTCTCATTTCTACAACACCATTTTATTTTAGGGACCACATCTCATTTGAAGTCATTTTGAGGGGTCTATATGATAGAAAATACCCAAGTGTGACACCATTCTAAAAACTACACCCCTCAAGGTGCTCAAAACCATATTCAAGAAGTTTATTAACCCTTCTGGTGCTTCACAGGAATTTTTTGAATGTTTAAATAAAAATGAACATTTAACTTTTTTTCACAAAAAATTTAATTCAGCTCCAATTTGTTTTATTTTACCAAGGGTAACAGGAGAAAATGGACCCCAAACATTGTTGTACAATTTGTCCTGAGTATGCCAATACCCCACATGTGGGGGTAAACCACTGTTTGGGCGCATGGGAGAGCTCGGAAGGGAAGGAGCGCCATTTGACTTTTCAATGCAAAATTGACTGGAATTGAGATGGGACGCCATGTTTCGTTTGGAGAGCCCCTGATGTGGCTAAACATTGAAACCCCCCACAAGTGACACCATTTTGGAAAGTAGACCCCCTAAGGAACTTATCTAGAGGTGTGGTGAGCACTTTGACCCACCAAGTGCTTCACAGAAGTTTATAGTGTAGAACCGTAAAAATAAAAAATCATATTTTTTCACAAAAATTATCTTTTCGCCCCCAATTTTTTATTTTCCCAAGGGTAAGAGAAGAAATTGGACCCCAAAAGTTGTTGTACAATTTGTCCTGAGTACGCTGATAGCCCATATGTGGGGGTAAACCACTGTTTGGGCGGATGGGAGAGCTCGGAAGGGAAGGAGCGCCGTTTGACTTTTCAATGCAAAATTGACAGGAATTGAGATGGGACGCCATGTTGCGTTTGAAGAGCCACTGATGTGCCTAAACATTGAAACCCCCCACAAATGACACCATTTTGGAAAGTAGACCCCCTAAGGAACTTATCTAGAGGTGTGGTGAGCACTTTGACCCACCAAGTGCTTCACAGAAGTTTATAATGCAGAGCCGTAAAAATTAAAAAAAAATTTTCCCACAAAAATTATTTTTTTAGCCCCCAGTTTTGTATTTTCCCGAGGGTAACAGGAGAAATTCGACCCCACAATTTGTTGTCCAATTTGTCCTGAGTGCGCTGATACCCCATATGTGGGGGGGAACCACTGTTTGGGCGCATGGGAGGGCTCGGAAGGGAAGGAGCTCCATTTGGAATGAGGACTTAGATGGAATGGTCTGCAGGTGTCACATTGCATTTGCAGAGCCCCTAATGTACCTAAACAGTAGAAACCTCCCACAAGTGACACCATTTTGGAAACTAGACCCCCTAAGGAACTCATCTAGATGTGTTGTGATAGCTTTGAACCCCCAAGTGTTTCACTACAGTTTGTAACGCAGAGCCGTGAAAATTAAAAAAAAAAATCTTTCCCCCCAAAATTATTTTTTAGCCCCCAGTTTTGTATTTTCCCGAGGGTAAGAGGAGAAATTCGACCCCAAAAGTTGTTGTCCAATTTGTCCTGAGTACGCTGATACCCCGTATGTTGGGGGAAACCACCGTTTGAGCGCATGGCAGAGCTCGGAAGGGAAGGAGCGCCATTTGGAATGCAGACTTAGATGGAATGGTCTGCAGACGTCACATTGCGTTTGCAGAACCCCTAATGTACCTAAACAGTAGAAACCCCCCACAAGTGACCCCATATTGGACACTAGACCCCCCAGGGAACTAATCTAGATGTGTTGTGAGAACTTTGAACCCCCAAGTGTTTCACTACAGTTTATAACGCAGAGCCGTGAAAATAAAAAATCTTTTTTTTCCCACAAAAAATGTTTTAGCCCCGAGTTTTGTATTTTCCCAAGGGTAACAGGAGAAATTGGACCCCAAAAGTTGTTGTCCTATTTGTCCTGAGTACGCTGATACCCCATATGTTGGGGTAAACCCCTGTTTGGGCACACGGGAGAGCTCGGAAGGGAAGAAGCAATGTTTTACTTTTTCAACGCAGAATTAGTGCGTGAGCGCCGCCGATCGCGCTGGACGTACTATCCCGTCCATGGTCATAGGGGCCCACCCCACATGGACGGGATAGTACGTCCGATGTCAGAAAGGGGTTAAACATTCCAAAAATTCCTGTGAAGCACCAGAAGGGTTAATAAACTTCTTGAATATGGTTTTGAGCACCTTGAGGGGTGCTGTTTTTAGAATGGTGTCACACTTGGGTATTTTCTATCATATAGACCCCTCAAAATGACTTCAAATGAGATGTGGTCCCTAAAAAAAAATGGTGTTGTAAAAATGAGAAATTGCTGGTCAACTTTTAACCCTTATAACTCCCTAACAAAAAAAAATTTTGGTTCCAAAATTGTGCTGATGTAAAGTAAACATGTGGGAAATGTTACTTATTAAGTTTTTTTTGTGACATATCTCTGTGATTTAATTGCATAAAAATTCAAAGTTGGAAAATTGCGAAATTTTCATAATTTTCGCCAAATTTCCGTTTTTTTCACAGACAAACGCAGGTACTATCAAATAATTTTTACCACTATCATGAAGTACAATATGTCCCGAGAAAACAGTGTCAGAATCACTAGGATCTGTTGAAGCGTTCTAGAGTTATAACCTCAAAGGGACAGTGCTCAGAATTGTAAAAATTGGCCCGGTCATTAACTTGCAAACCACCCTCGGGGCTTAAGGGGTTAATTACATTTTTTTAAAAAAAATTAATTTTAGCTCCCAGATTTTACATTTACAAGAGGAAATAGGTAAAAATGAAACCATAGCTTGTTACAAAATTTTTACTGAAAGTAGCAATACCCAATATGTGGCTGTACAGTACTGCTTAGCCATGCCGCGAGATTCTGGAGGAAAGGAGAGCTATTTGACTCTTGGAGAACAAATTTTTGTAGAATAGTTTGCAGTATCAATATACAGAGCCTCCAACAAAAAAGCAGAATCCCCTTCAACTGACCCCATTTTGGAAATTGTACCTCTCTGGGAATTTATCTACAGGAGTAGTGATGCTTTTGACTCAATGGGTTTTTCCAGACACAAGCAGCAGTGGAAATTGCAAATCTGCTGATGTAGCACTCAGTACACTGTAATGCCCATACATTGTGCCCAGCTCGTACTTCTGGAGACATGCACACCATAAATTTAACGGGCTCTCATAACTACAGATATGCCAAACATGCGGATGCTAAATGTAGTTTAGGCACACTGTGAGGCTCATTTTGGAGGGGGGCATTTGGACTTGGGAGAGCAGACTTTGCTTCATTTCTTTTGGGGGTAAAGAGCCATAACACTTTTGCAGAGCCTATGTGCTGCCAGTTACATTGAAGCCCCCTATATTTCCATTGACAGATGAAGGACTTGAGTGAGGATTTGCTTTTTTTGTGGATTTCATTGAAGCTTTTATTACATACATTTTACATAACATTTTGGATCACATTTATCCAGTGCTCTATGTTGAGCACTTATATTGGGGTTTTCTATCTAAATTTCTGAATTATGTGATTCTGATTAAACCTCTCAATGATCCATTCACTATAAATTGTCAGAAGAGTTACTCTGGACTCCAAAAAGGCATCCACATTATCTCCATCTGCCTCATTACAGAGAATCTTTAGCTGGGTGCTCTGTTTGAATCACGTATTTCAGAGATTTACCTGGTAAACCCCAATGTAAGCCCTCAGCGCAGGATAAATGTGAGTAGAGCATTACTGCAATCTTTGCTCAGAATGAACAAATTAACAGCAGGTCAAGAATTTGTTTTTTTTGTTTTTTTATGCCTTTCACAATGCGATATAAGTGATTAGAGGACTTTATTCTTCGGGTCGGTGCATTTACAGCAATACTAGATTTATAACAGTTTTTTTTTTATTTTTGTCTACTATCACACTAAACAAAGCTTTCATGCAAAATAAAATTTTGCATCACAATATTTTGAGAACTATAATTTTTCTTTAATTCTGTTGACAAAGTGATAAGAGGGCTTGTTTTTGGCATGACAAATTAATGTTTTATTGGTATCATTGTTGGGCACATATTTTTAGAAAGTTTTCTATTCTGATTTTTGGGAGACAGAATGAACAAAAACCAGCAATTCAGATATTGTTTTTTTTGTTTGTTAGTTTTTTTTTTAAGGCCATTCACCGTGTGGTAAAAGTGATAAGGCAGCTTTCGGTCACTGACAGAGCTTGATCAGTGTCACTAGCATAATTGGTGCAATTCTCTCGCATGACAAAATATACAGCAGTGTGCGTGAGCCTTAACTGTATACAAATCTGTTGTGTCATTTGCCAACAGTTGAAAAATCATAACACCACGTACTGGGTTTTCACAATATCTTTTTTAACCCGGTTAAGAAGAATTATAGCCCAAATGATAGTATAAAAATTTAAATCTTTCATTAGATTTTTTTTTTTTTTTAAAACAATCAACCCGGTATATGGTAAAGTCAATTTAGTTGAAGAAAACCCCTCCAAGTTTTCCATTAGTGGGTTATTGTTTAAAGTTTTGGACTGTCTTACATTACAGATAGAAAAAAAAAAAAAACCTAAAAAAAGAAATCCAACTTCTTAGATGAAAGGATTATTTATTTTGAATCAGGAAGCCAAGAAGAATGTGAGCTGTTGTTCTGGTTGGTGATAATTAAATTAACCCATGTGTTGTTTTTGTCCCATGTAATAAGGATGATGAATCACCACTGCACTATTAAATATGGATATACAAATAATAATACAAAATTCCATTACATTATTATAATAGAGCTGGCAGAATAAAAAAGTATAACAAAATTATATAAATAAAGTACCGTATTTTTTGGATTATAGGAAGCTCCGGATAAAAAGGCGAAAAACAGGAAAAAATGTTTTTTCAACAAAATGGTTAAAAATGGTTGAAAATGAAAATGGTTATAATCCATGCGTCATATTGCTTACCGGAGGTGGTGCCTGCGGTGAAGCGGGGTCCCAGGGTTGCTTCTGGAGGAGGCAGGAGTGGGGTGATGCTGCAGGCCGCAGGCTGGGATAAGGGGGTGTTCCGAAGTGTGGTGCGCCGCTGTGGGTGTCCGACACTGCTGCGGGGGTCTCCATGCTGAGATTTCATCTCCCGATATCTTGGTGCCGAGATCTCCATCTGCGGATATGACACCCCGGAGGCCATGGAACTGCGGCGGCTCTGGCCTTTCACAAAATGTCAGCAGAGCCACCCGCAGCATCGGAGACCCTCACAGCAGCACGAGAGACACCCGCAGCAGTGCCAGAGACCGCAGCAGCACCAGAGACCCCCGCAGCACTGCTGGGCACACGCAGCACCGCCAGACACCCCCTCATCCCAGCCTGCAGCAATGGTACCAGTAAGGTATATCCGCACTATAAGACGCACCCCCATTTTCCCCCAAATTTGGGGGGAAAAAGTGCATCTTATAATCTGAAAAATATGGCACATATTAGAAATAAACAACACTTTTGTCATTTGCTAGTAGTATGAACTGTACACATTTTACTACAATGTTCCTTGCATATTAGAAGAAGAATTTATTAGTTGATTTGTTTATCAGCTATTACAAAGTACATTGTTTATACTGTCAGATCGGTAGTAAGCATCTTGAAAGCAGTATGGATTGAGCAGATCGATATATAGGCTATTGGAAAGGACTTAACATAATATTAAATTCAGTTTAGATTACCACAATTTTTTTAGGATTTTTCACCAGTTTAAAGGTACCGTCACACTGAGCGACGCTGCAGCGATACCGACAACGATCCGAATCGCTGCAGCGTCGCTGTTTGGTCGCTGGAGAGCTGTCACACAGACAGCTCTCCAGCGACCAACTATGCCGGTAACCAGGGTAAACATCGGGTTACTAAGCGCAGGGCCGCACTTAGTAGCCCGATGTTTACCCTGGTTACCAGCGTAAAAGTAAAAAAAAAAAAAAAAAAAAACACTTCATACTTACCTTCCGCTGTCTGTCCCTCGGCGCTCTGCTTCTCTGCCCTGTGTAAGAACAGCGGCCGGAAAGCAGAGCGGTGATGTCATCAGCCCACAATGACTACCAAGAGATCAAAGCCGAAAGGAATATTTAATTACTCTCATCTCTGCTCTACTCCCTGCACTTGTAATTTCTCTGCACTGGATCATGAAGAGAGCAGACTGTATGTTATTATATGTCTCACTGTACGTTGCTGACTTCCTTACCCCGACACGCTTTTGGCTGCTGGCTTCTTCCGCCACTCCAAACTCTCCAAGGTGAATCCGTTTCCTTGTCTACCTCAGAGCACTTTATACTCAAACTGTTTACATGTTTTCCTCCTTACTGATGCCTATACATTACAGGGTTACATAGACTTTTTGTTATTATCTTTCCATTTGTATTATGATATTTGGATTTATTTATTACAGGTCCCTTCTCTATTAACATGATATTGATAGGGAGTGTGAGAATCACATTGTTTAGGGCACTGAAATTCTCTAGCACTAGGTACTTTATTTAAAATGACAGCTTTAACCTTCTAACCAGCCGTTGCAGCTATTCGCACTGATCTGGTTATTACCACACTTATACCTCACCTTTATTCCTTTACCTCCCTTTCTTCTGGGAATGATATAGATTTCATCCTGATAATATATACACCTAGAATTATAGGTCTTTATTTATTGGAATGGTTGGCAGATCCCCTGTGAGGCACTTTGCTTTTTTACCTTTGTTCATGTACTGTGTTTTTAATATTAATCAACAAAAATGAAATATTTTACCATAGTAGATCACTTCATTCCCCTGGGTTCACTTACGCTAGGGTTCTACATTGTCAATACATTGTCAATTTATGCAGCAATAACTCTATAATGCTTCAACATATCCCATTGATTGATTTGGAGAATGTTTATTCGTGACACATTATACTTTATGACAATGGTAAATGTAGGTTG
This sequence comes from Ranitomeya imitator, assembly GCF_032444005.1. Lineage (NCBI taxonomy): Eukaryota > Metazoa > Chordata > Amphibia > Anura > Dendrobatidae > Ranitomeya > Ranitomeya imitator. The sequence continues at coordinate 930,737,802 of NC_091282.1, read as the reverse complement.
CTATGTTTTGTGTTTATTTATAAAAATATCAGAAATTTGATAACAATTTCAAAAAATTAGCATTTTTCAAACTTTGATTGATTATCCCTTTAATCCAGATAGTCACATCACACAAAAGCATTATAACATTTTCATCATGTCTGCTTTATATCAGCACCATTTGCAAAATGCTGTTTAATTTTGTTCACATTTTAAAAGGTTTAAAAATATAGAAATAATTTTTCAAGGAAATTTACAAAGCTTACTTTTTTAGGGACCAATTCAGTTTTGAAGTGACTTTGGGAATACCCAAAAGTGATACCATGTTAAATTAAAAACAGCGCCCTTCAACATATTCTAAATTGCTTTCAGGTAGTTCATTAACCCTTCAGGTGCTTTTCTGGAATTAGAAAACACTATTAACCTGCAGATATGGGGTTAGTATGCAGGTTAATAACATTACTAACCTGCTCGCACATGTAGCGGAATTCTGCAAGAAAAATTGACTTTATTCCTTCTGGTAGCATTCAGTCATGGGGCGGTGTGGCGCAGGTTCAGTCACAGCTCTGAGAAAACAAAGCAGTGGCTGTAAGTAACTGCGCTCCTGAAACTAACTGACAGCCAGCCCTAATGTAGAGCCAGTATCGGTTAGGGCCGGGATCGTGGTTACAGCTGCTGCTTTGTATACTCAGACTGGTGACTGAACCAGTTGGTGTGGAGCCCCCGTGACTGAACCTGGTATATAGCCGGGAATAAAGTTCATTTTCTCCCAGCAGCGATCAGCTGCGTACAGGCACCGGGCAGGTTACTAACGATATTAACCTGCAGATTAACCCTATACCTGCAAGTCTGGTGACTGGTTCCCTTTAAGTCACAAATATTGTAAGGACACTAAAGTAAAATTTTGTGTAAAATGCTCCAATGAGTTTTGCAGAAAGTGTCAATTAAAATGGCTGTGAAGAACAGATCACATAAAAAAAAATCATTTAATATATGTTAGAAAGGAAATGCTTCCAGCAAGTATTACAGCAGGCGCAAAATGACTGAAATAATAGGATATTACATAATGGAATGTTAACAACTCCATAAAATACCTCTTCTTGCCTGCAAAATAGTTTTACATAATTGTTGTACACCTATTCCAGGCTGTGCTTTCAAATTTCCCACATGAAAGTTAGATGTAAAATTCGGTGACAGCATTCAGGCTAAACGCTTATGTCCACAGCAAATGAGGCCAAAATACAGTTCTGAAGACTAAAGGATATAAATGGGTTTTGCCATAAACTACCAGTAATACTATTGAAATTGTACCACATGAAAAACATCACATGTTCTTGGCCTTGACAAACAGACCATTTTTAACAATTTTCTACAGCTAGTTAAACTGGAATAACCTTTTTATTTTTAATGATAATGTAATTTTTGCATATTTAAAATTATTATAATTATATTATGTGTAAAAGTTAAATTTTATTTTTCTTGTTTAAAAGAATCTGCCACCAGGTTGTTGCTTCACCAGCTGAAAGCAGTTTGATATAAGCAGGGAAGTGGAGTCGGTAAGCCAGACCACCAACTCATCAATTTCCCTGACTCCCGACCCCACAGCACTGCCTCACTACTGAGAATGTACATAAAGTGCAGCACAGATTCATCTCAACTAAAAGCCAAAATCCTTAGATCAGGAATAGAAAAGATATTTATAGGACATATCATAACTTTCCTAAATTCTCATGAAAAAATTTACAGCACATCCTGTACTGCACCACTGTACCCTATTTATTATATATCGTCGGGAGTCGGTCCATTTCATGCCAACTCCACCAAAACAAGCACCGACTCTACGTCTCCTACTCCAAATCCACAGCCATAGCTGTAAAGTCAGAGACCCTGGTTCCAGCAATGTATCGCTTACTGGGCTGCGTGCTGCAGTTTTGATATGCCATATTTTTCGGACAAAAGAAGCATTTTTTTCCTTTAAGATAGTCTGCATGTACCATATATATTTATACACACATACATATATGCGACTAACACTGTGCCCGCTATTAAAGAAAATAGATATTCAATGCGCCACACACACATAGTCCTGTCCACCTCTATGCACTAATGCTGGCGCTGAGAAGTGGGAGGGACAATGGGCATGTGGAGCAATGAATATTCATTTTCCTTAATAGTGAGCACAGTGTTAGCCAAAGCCACCGGGTGATCACGTGTGCCTGCTATTAAAGAGAATGACTATTCACTGCTCTCCACTCTCATGGGCATGGAGAGCAGTGAATAGTCATTCTGTTTAATAGCAGGCACAGTGTTAGCTGCAGATGCCAGCTGCTGCAGTAGCTGATCGATTATGTATGCCAGCTCTTAAAGACCATGAATATTCACTGCTTCCCACGCCCATGAAAGTGAAGAGCAGTGAATATTCATTCTTTTTAACAGTGGCCACATGTGATCTCCCAAATGATGCAGGAAGCCGGTGGCTGTGGCTAGCACTGTATTCACAATTTAAAAAAAAAATGAATATTCACTGCTTTCCATGCCCATAATCCCTGGCATGGAGCGCAGTGAGCATTCCAGCAGCTGACCTCAGAGAGTACGGGTTCATGGCAGTGACGTCATGCGCTGTTACACATGGAAATCAGCTGCTGGCATCAGAACTGAATGTCGCTGCAAGGAAGCAGAGGGAAGGTTAGTAGAATTGTTTTTTTTTTTTATTTGTGCAGTGTGATGGGGCCCATGTATACCAGGATGGGGATGAAGGGGCCATGTATACCAGGATAGCGGACAGTTGCTGTAACAACTCTGCTGGCATCACGGCATGGCCTCTCATCTCTAACACTATCTTACCCACTGCTCCAGGTCATGATGCAGTTTCTATTTCTTGCCAGCTCCATAATCTGTGCCTCTGCCCTCTGCATGCTTCCTGGCTATATGTATAGGGGGGGTGGTGCCTGAACTCTCTGGTTCTTATAGATATCAGGTGCACCTGTCTAATCTGTTCCTGACCAATTAGCAAGAGGCCTCCAGTATTTAGTGCAGCTCCACCCAGTGGACTGGGCCTGTGCAATGTGTTAGCTCAGATTGTGTTTAGCTTCTGAGTTTGCCAGGCCTTGCTCTGTGTTACTCCCTCTCTAGTGGTCTTTCGCTATGTTCTTGCCTTGATCTTGTTGTCTGCCCTCCAGGAGGCAGAATATCCTGGTCCCTGTGTCTTTGTCCTTGTGTCTTGTTCCATTGCCTTGTCTGTACTTTGTCCTACCTCTGTCTCCTTGTCTGTGGCTTCCTTCCCTGTTGTGTCTTTCCTTGTGTTCTCAGTCTGCTTAATCGCCACAATCTTGCAGCTCTGCCTGCTCTGTACCTTTGTGGTTTCACCTCTGCTCTGCACTCCTGCGGTTCTGCTCCGTTCTACTCTGCTTAGCTTCTGCAGTATTCCCTTGCTGCAGCTTCTCTCCGCATTCCTTGCGGTTCTGCTCTGCTTTGCTGCTGCAGAAACCTCTTGCTGCAGCTCCTCTCTACATTCCTTGTGGCTCCGCTCTGCTTAGCTTCTGCTGCTGCAGTTATCCCTTGCTGCAGCTCCTCTCCACATTCCTTGTGGCTCCACTCTGCTTAGCTTCTGCAGAAATCTCTTGCTGCAGCTCCTCTCCGCATTCCTTGCGGTTCTGCTCTGCTTAGCTTTTGTTGCTACACTATCTCTTGCTGCTCTTCCACTCCTATCTGCAGCCTTGCACTTCTCTTCCTGTGTGAACAGGTCCCAACCTGTTCCTTTATTCTCCTTTCCTTCTGGCTTGTTTCTGTACCTGCATCTCCTGTGTGAACAGGTCCCAACCTGTTCCTTCATTCTCCTTTCCTTCTGGCTTGTTTCCGTACCTGCATCTCCTGTGTGAACAGGTCCCAACCTGTTCCTTCATACTTCATTCCTTTCTTACCTGCACCTCCAGTGAGAACAGGTCCCTACCTGTTTCTTTATACTACATATCCATACCTGCACCTCCTGTGTGTCAATAGGTCCCTACCTGTTCCTTCATACACCAACCAGTCCTGTGTTCCTGCCGTCCCTGCCAGTCCTGTGTTCCTGCCAGCCCTGTTCTCTGCCGCGCTTGCCAGCCCTGTGTTCTCTGCCATGTCTCTGCCAGCCCTGTGTCTGAGCAGTGCCAGCCTACTCATCTGGATTTCAGCCGTACTCTTCTGCCAGTCCTGCCTGATGCCCGCACCTGTCCTAGTGTTCCTGTTCTCCAAGTGGGATCAGCAGCCACAGCCAGACACCACTCTGGAGTAGCACCTGGCAGCTGCCTGCTGCACAAGCCTGACCTCACCATCAGAGGCTCCAGTGAAAACCCAGGCAGCTGTCATAGTCACGCCCCTTCCAGTCTGGTTTGTGGCCCAGTGGGGCCACAAACCTCCCCTGAGCTCACGCCCACCATTCAGGGCGTGAGCGTGACAGTTGCCATGTATACCAGGATAGGGATATATGTGTACCTGGATTGAGGGCCATATATATCAGGATGGGATGAGGACCATGTATACCAGAATGGGGATGAGGGGCCATATATACTAGAAAGATGGGCCATATTTCCCTGGATGGGAAGCTATATATACCTGGATGGGGAAATATGTGTCAGGATGGAGCAGGTATATATATATATATATATATATATATATATATATATATATATATATATATATATATATATATATATATATATATATATATATATATATATATATATATACACACACGCGCACACATAGACACCAGGATTACCCCCATAGCAGTGTCAGCAGCAGCTACCCCCCATAACAGTATGCCATGACCACATTTTTTGCTTCACATTTTTTTTCTATTTTGCTCCTCTAAAACCTAGATGTGTATATTAGTCCGTAACACGTAATTATAGTGATAATCTATTGCTGACAAATCAGTCATTTTAACAAAAAGTACAGTAAGTGGCCCCGTGAGTGACACATTGCTAGACTCAAGGTCTCTGTCTCTATATTATGCTGCTTTCAGACTAAGTGCCAAAAACAGACTAGCCATGTAAATGTATTGATGTGGTTTTCTCTATGCACAGCAGTGGTGATGCCCTGTCATATTAAGTACGAGCGATCAGAAGATTGCAGCTTTAAATCCCCTAAGAGGACTATTAAAGGGAGCCTGTGAGGTGCCCTGTGCCCCCAGAACCATCAGCAGTTGTGGCTGTATATGTAAATTCCCTGCCTAACAGACCCTTTTTTACATTACACACAAACAGATCTTTTGAAAAAGTATTTCTAAAATCTGTCTATGAAATGTAAATGAGGCCTTTGACAAGTCAATGGGGCATTTGGGTCCCCAGACTGGTCGACCCACGTAGCATGTGATAACATACATGCGATAACATGGCTTACAAGTGTCATCATCAGCGCTATACATACCTTGGGCATGTGTGTGGCTTCTTTTCCTCACTGCATTGATCATCTGAAGCTGGGTGTATGCATCCCGGTTTCAGAGAGGTGCACTGCGCATGATTGCAAATTTAAAAGTCTTCTGATCATGCGCAATGTACCTCTCTGAAGCAGTGACGCGTACATCTGACCTCTGAGGATCAATGCAGTGAGGAAAAGAAGCTGTGTGCGAATGACAGGCATGTATAGCGCTGGCAATCTTTTTCTAAAGATCTATTTATGTGTGTGAATTAATAAAGGGACTGTTAGGCAGGGTATTTACACATGTAGAAACAACTGCTGGTGGTTCTGGGGGAACGGGGGACCTGACAGGTTCCCTTTAAATACAGTAAAAAGTGAAGAAAAAAAAAAGTTTTGAAAAAAATTTAAAAAACAAAAGTTGCCCCATCAACAATAAAACATTGAAAAAAAAAATACACATATTTGGTATTGTTGCATTCGTAAAAGTCAGATATATCAAAATATAAAGTAAATTAATCCGATTGCTAAACAGCGCAACAAGAATTACGTCTTTCTTGGCCACCGTAACATTGTAATAAGAGGCGATCAAAACATTGTATGTACCCCAAAATGGTATTCGTAAAAATGTCACCTCGGTCCACAAAATATAAGCCCTCACACTGCCCTACATCCAGAAAAATGAAAATGTTACAAATCTAGGCAAATGGTGACAATAGCAAAATTATTTTTTTACTACAAATTTCCAAATTTTTGTTTCCCAACTTAAATAAGAAATAATAAATACATACGTTTGGTATCTGCGTTCCGGTGCTGACCTGGAGAATCATATTGCCTAGTCAGTTTTATGATATAGTGAACATGCTAAATAAAAAGTGCATCACATGACAAAATCAATGGTGTCATTCAAAAGAGGTGGGTATGCCATGCAAAAAGAAAAGAAGCACTGACTAATGAGAACTATCCCATTAGACTGATGAAGGCACTGTTTAGACAGCTGAAAGAACAAACAAACAAAAAAAAAGGAGTACCAGCCAAGGAGCACAGTGAGTCCACAAGGGGAGATGGAGAGTTGAAGGATTGAAGCTCCTCTTACTTTGTAGGGGGGAGAAAGATTCATATCCCCTCTTCTACCAGGTCAGTCTCTCCTCCTTGCACATAGACAGACCAATGCACTGCAAGTTGAGCCATATACCAGAGTGCTTGCCAATCCAGCAAGAGACTCGCAGTATTAATTTAATGGATTTAAAAACTTTTACAACTCAATAAAGATACTGATGAAGGGGAAACCTGAAACCGGTAGATTTGGTTCTGTTTATTTGTTATTTAGTTGTAAAAGTTTTGCACTGCATTGGTCTATTTACAAGGAGGAGAGGCTGACCTGGAAGAAGAGGGGATAGGAATCTTTCTCCCCTCTAGGAAGTAAGTAGAGCTTCAATCCTTCAACTCCACATATCCCCATATGGACTAACTGTGCTCTTCGGCTGGCGTTCATTTTTTTTGGTTTGTTTTTTCAGCTGTCTTAGACTGTTTGCAGATAGTGCATTTTTGATGATTTTTTGCTGTGTTTTTTCAAGCAGAATTGGCCCAAAAACGCTATGGAATCCTTATGCCAGCAAAGCCCATGAGAATCCTGACGTGTTGTGCACATGATCAGTACTTTTCCCTTTAGGATTTGCATTGTGTTTAAATCTGCAGCATGTCAGTTCTTTGTGCATTTTTACCCCATTGAATGCACAGGAAAAAAAAAACCCATGCAAAAAATGTATTATCCACAGCGTTTTTGCTGCCAAGAGATGCAGAGACCGTGCAGAAATTTCTGCAAGCAAATACTCAACGTGTGCACATACTCTTACGATATGTCCGAACCTGGTAGCATCAGTCTGATTGATCTGTAACAAGGTTGTACATATTCCAGATATCTATTTAGTGTAAGTATTTTGTTGTTTTTTTCTTTCCCTCCTCAGAAGAGCTCCTTTTCAGATTTATGTCTTGCTTTTTTCTTGAAAGCACTGTTTAGTGATAGTTACAGATTCAAAGTCACTGACTGACGAGCACATCCATTATATCTCAAGAGGAAAGCTCTTACTGGTATACCATGTACCCTATATCAGCATTACGTCAGTGTGCTACCACATTATTTTTCGATAAAGACATCCCACAATGGAAAGCAGTATCCCGGATCTCACACACATACTAGTAGTATAATGTTTGGGAAAATACCCGTACTAGAGATCCATCATATATATCTAGGACACTCCAATTAGACATTTAGAAAGACCGGAGAAAAACACATGGAGTACAAGTCCTACCACTGGGGAGTGGTAGGACTTTATTCGTAGATATCCGGCTGCTGCGGTATCATTGCCTTTAACCCCTTCATGACCCAGCCTATTTTGACCTTAAAGACCTTGCCGTTTTTTGCAATTCTGACCAGTGTCCCTTTATGAGGTAATAACTCAGGAACGCTTCAACGGATCCTAGCGGTTCTGAGATTGTTTTTTCGTGACATATTGGGCTTCATGTTAGTGGTAAATTTAGGTCAATAAATTCTGCGTTTATTTGTGATAAAAACGGAAATTTGGCGAAAATTTTGAAAATTTCGCAATTTTCACATTTTGAATTTTTATTCTGTTAAACCAGAGAGATATGTGACACAAAATAGTTAATAAATAACATTTCCCACATGTTTACTTTACATCAGCACAATTTTGGAAACAAAATTTTTTTTTGTTAGGAAGTTATAAGGGTTAAAATTTGACCAGCGATTTCTCATTTTTACAACGAAATTTACAAAACCATTTTTTTTAGGGACCACCTCACATTTGAAGTCAGTTTGAGAGGTCTATATGGCTGAAAATGCCCAAAAGTGACACCATTCTAAAAACTGCACCCCTCAAGGTACTCAAAACCACATTCAAGAAGTTTATTAACCCTTCAGGTGCTTCACAGCAGCAGAAGCAACATGGAAGGAAAAAATGAACATTTAACTTTTTAGTCACAAAAATTATCTTTTAGCAACAATTTTTTTATTTTCCCAATGGTAAAAGGAGAAACTGAACCACGAAAGTTGTTGTCCAATTTGTCCTGAGTACGCTGATACCTCATATGTGGGGGTAAACCACTGTTTGGGTGCACGGCAGGGCTTGGAAGGGAAGGAGCGCCATTTGACTTTTTGAATCAAAAATTGGCTCCACTCTTTAGCGGACACCATGTCACGTTTGTGAAAAAATTAATTTTAGCCTAAATTTTTTCATTTTCACATGGGCAACAGGATAAAATGGATCCTAAAATGTGTTGGGCAATTTCTCCTGAGTACACCAATACCTCACATGTGGGGGTAAACCACTGTTTGGGCACATGGTAAGGCTCGGAAGGGAAGGAGCGCCATTTGACTTTTTGAATGAAAAATTATTTCCATCGTTAGCGGACACCATGTCGCGTTTGGATAGCTCCTGTGTGCCTAAACATTGGCGCTCCCCCACAAGTGACCCCATTTTGGAAACTAGACCCCCCAAGGAACTTATTTAGATGCCTAGTGAGCACTTTAAACCCTCAGGTGCTTCACAAATTGATCTGTAAAAATGAAAAAGTACTTTTTTTCACAAAAAAATTATTTTCGCCTCAATTTTTTCATTTTCACATGAGCAGTAGGATAAAATGGATCATAAAATTTGTTGGGCAATTTCTCCCGAGTACGCCGATACCTCATATGTGGGGGTAAACCACTGTTTGGGCGCACGGCAGGGCTTGGAAGGGATGGCACGCCATTTGATTTTTTGAATGGAAAATAAGCTCCAATTGTTAGCGGACACCATGTCGCGTTTGGAGAGCCCCTGTGTGCCTAAACATTGGAGCTCCCCCACAAGTGAACCCATTTTGGAAACTAGACCCCCCAAGGAACTTATCTAGATGCATATTGAGCACTTTAAACCCCCAGGTGCTTCACAGAAGTTTATAACGCAGAGCCATGAAAATAAAAAATAATTTTTCTTTCCTCAAAAATGATTTTTTAGCCTGGAATTTCCTATTTTGCCAAGGATAATAGGAGAAATTGGACCCCAAATATTGTTGTCCAGTTTGTCCTGAGTACGCTGATACCCCATATGTGGGGGTAAACCACTGTTTGGGCGCACGGCAGGGCTTGGAAGGGATGGCACGCCATTTGGCTTTTTAAATGGAAAATTAGCTCCAATCATTAGCGGACACCATGTCACGTTTGGAGAGCCCCTGTGTGCCTAAACATTGGAGATCCCCCAGAAATGACCCCATTTTGGAAACTAGACCCCCAAAGGAACTAATCTAGATGTGTGGTGAGGACTTTGAACCCCCAAGTGCTTCACAGAAGTTTATAACGCAGAGCCATGAAAATAAAAAAAATAAAATATTTTCTCAAAAATGATCTTTTAGCCTGCAATTTTTTATTTTACCAAGGGTAACAGGAGAAATTTGACCCCAAAAGTTGTTGTCCAGTTTCTCCTGAGTACGCTGATACCCCATATGTGGGGGTAAATCACTGTTTGGGCACATGCCGGGGCTCGGAAGTGAAGTAGTGACGTTTTGAAATGCAGACTTTGATGGAATGCTCTGTGGGCGTCACGTTGCGTTTGCAGAGCCCCTGATGTGGCTTAACAGTAGAAACCCCCCACAAGTGACCCCATTTTGGAAACTTGACCCCCAAAGGAACTTATCTAGATGTGTGGTGAGCACTTTGAACCCCCAAGTGCTTCATAGAAGTTTATAATGCAGAGCCGTGAAAATAATAAATACGTTTTCTTTCCTCAAAAATAATTATTTAGCCCAGAATTTTTTATTTTCCCAAGGGTTACAGGAGAAATTGGACCACAAAAGTTGTTGTGCAGTTTCTCCTGAGTACGCTGATACCCCATATGTGGGGGTAAACCACTGTTTGGGCACATGCCGAGGCTCGGAAGTGAAGTAGTGACGTTTTGAAATGCAGACTTTGATGGAATGCTCTGTGGGCGTCACGTTGCGTTTGCAGAGCCCCTGATGTGGCTTAACAGTAGAAACCCCCCACAAGTGACCCCATTTTGGAAACTAGACCCCGAAAGGAACTTATCTAGATGTGTGGTGAGCACTTTGAACCCCCAAGTGCTTCATAGAAGTTTATAATGCAGAGCCGTGAAAATAATAAATACGTTTTCGTTCCTCAAAAATAATTATTTAGCCCAGAATTTTTTAATTTTCCCAAGGGTAACAGGAGAAATTTGACCCCAATGTTTGTTGTCCAGTTTCTCCTGAGTACGGTGATTGTTATGTTTGCTAATGACAGGTGTTATGAAGGCAATCCAGAAACACAGTGTGCTTAGCGATCAGAGCGCACACAGTGATCTGACAAATACCCAAAAATACAAGAACGAGCTCTGAGACGTGGAAACTCTGTAGACTGCACACCTGATCCTATCCTAAACACAACTAAAAGCTAGGCAACTCGGCACAGCCTAAGAAACTAGCTAGCCTGAAGATAGAAAAATAGGCCTGACTTGCCCCAGAGAAATTCCCCAAAGGAAAAGGCAGCCCCCCACATATAATGACTGTGAGTAAGATGAAAAGACAAAACGTAGGGATGAAATAGATTCAGCAAAGTGGGGCCCGATATTCTAGGACAGAGCGAGGACAGTAAAGCGAACTTTGCAGTCTACAAAAAACCCTAAAGCAAAACCACGCAAGGGGGGCAAAAAAAACCCACCGTGCCGAACTAACGGCACGGCGGTACACCCTTTGCGTCTCAGAGCTTCCAGCAAAACAAAAGACAAGCTGGACAGAAAAAAAGCAACAAAAAAAAACAAAAAGCACTTAGCTATACAGAGCAGCAGGTCACAGGAACAATCAGGAGAAGCTCAGATCCAACACTGAAACATTGACAAGGAGCAAGGATAGCAGCATCAGGCGGAGTTAAGTAATGAAGCAGTTAACGAGCTCACCAGAACACCTGAGGGAGGAAGCTCAGAAGCTGCAGTACCACTTGTGACCACAGGAGTGAATTCAGCCACAGAATTCACAACAGTACCCCCCCCTTGAGGAGGGGTCACCGAACCCTCACCAGAGCCCCCAGGCCGACCAGGATGAGCCGCATGAAAGGCACGAACAAGATCGGAAGCATGAACATCAGAGGCAAAAACCCAGGAATTATCTTCCTGAGCATAACCCTTCCATTTAACCAGATACTGGAGTTTCCGTCTAGAAACACGAGAATCCAAAATCTTCTCCACAATATACTCCAATTCCCCCTCCACCAAAACCGGGGCAGGAGGCTCAACAGATGGAACCATAGGTGCCACGTATCTCCGCAACAACGACCTATGGAATACATTATGTATGGAAAAGGAGTCTGGGAGGGTCAAACGAAAAGACACAGGATTGAGAACCTCAGAAATCCTATACGGACCAATAAAACGAGGTTTAAATTTAGGAGAGGAAACCTTCATAGGAATATGACGAGAAGATAACCAAACCAGATCCCCAACACGAAGTCGGGGACCCACACGGCGTCTGCGATTAGCGAAAAGTTGAGCTTTCTCCTGGGACAAGATCAAATTGTCCACTACCTGAGTCCAGATCTGCTGCAACCTATCCACCACAGAATCCACACCAGGACAGTCCGAAGACTCAACCTGTCCTGAAGAGAAACGAGGATGGAACCCAGAATTGCAAAAAAATGGAGAAACCAAGGTAGCCGAGCTGGCCCGATTATTAAGGGCGAACTCAGCCAACGGCAAAAAGGACACCCAATCATCCTGGTCTGCAGAAACAAAACATCTCAGATATGTTTCCAAGGTCTGATTGGTTCGTTCGGTCTGGCCATTAGTCTGAGGATGGAAAGCCGAGGAAAAGGATAGGTCAATGCCCATCCTACCACAAAAGGCTCGCCAAAACCTTGAAACAAACTGGGAACCTCTGTCAGAAACAATATTCTCAGGAATGCCATGCAACCGAACCACATGCTGAAAGAACAAAGGTACCAAATCAGAGGAGGAAGGCAATTTAGCCAAGGGCACCAGATGGACCATTTTAGAAAAGCGATCACAGACCACCCAAATGACTGACATCTTTTGAGAAACGGGAAGGTCAGAAATGAAATCCATCGAAATATGTGTCCAAGGCCTCTTTGGGACCGGCAAGGGCAAAAGCAACCCACTGGCACGAGAACAGCAGGGCTTAGCCCTAGCACAAATCCCACAGGACTGCACAAAAGTACGTACATCCCGTGACAGAGATGGCCACCAGAAGGATCTAGCCACTAACTCTCTGGTACCAAAGATTCCAGGATGACCAGCCAACACCGAACAATGAAGTTCAGAGATAAGTTTATTAGTCCACCTATCAGGGACGAACAGTTTCTCTGCTGGACAACGATCAGGTTTATTCGCCTGAAATTTTTGCAGCACCCGCCGCAAATCAGGGGAGATGGCAGACACAATGACTCCTTCCTTGAGGATACCCGCTGGCTCAGATAAACCCGGAGAGTCGGGCACAAAACTCCTAGACAGAGCATCCGCCTTCACATTTTTAGAGCCCGGAAGGTACGAAATCACAAAGTCGAAGCGGGCAAAAAATAACGACCAACTGGCCTGTCTAGGATTCAAGCGCTTGGCAGACTCGAGATAAGTCAAGTTCTTATGATCAGTCAATACCACCACGCGATGCTTAGCTCCTTCAAGCCAATGACGCCACTCCTCGAATGCCCACTTCATGGCCAGCAACTCTCGATTGCCCACATCATAATTACGCTCAGCGGGCGAAAACTTCCTGGAAAAGAAAGCACATGGTTTCATCACTGAGCAATCAGAACCTCTCTGTGACAAAACCGCCCCTGCTCCAATCTCAGAAGCATCAACCTCGACCTGGAACGGAAGAGAAACATCTGGCTGACACAACACAGGGGCAGAACAAAAACGACGCTTCAACTCCTGAAAAGCTTCCACAGCAGCAGAAGACCAATTAACCAAATCAGCACCCTTCTTGGTCAAATCGGTCAATGGTTTGGCAATGCTAGAAAAATTACAGATGAAGCGACGATAAAAATTAGCAAAGCCCAGGAACTTTTGCAGACTTTTCAGAGATGTCGGCTGAATCCAATCCTGGATGGCTTGGACCTTAACTGGATCCATCTCGATAGTAGAAGGGGTAAAGATGAACCCCAAAAATGAAACTTTCTGCACACCGAAGAGACACTTTGATCCCTTCACAAACAAAGAGTTAGCACGCAGGACCTGAAAAACCATTCTGACCTGCTTCACATGAGACTCCCAATCATCTGAGAAGATCAAAATGTCATCCAAGTAAACAATCAGGAATTTATCCAGATACTCACGGAAGATGTCATGCATAAAAGACTGAAACACAGATGGAGCATTGGCAAGTCCGAACGGCATCACTAGATACTCAAAATGACCCTCGGGCGTATTGAATGCAGTTTTCCATTCATCTCCTTGCCTGATTCTCACCAGATTATACGCACCACGAAGATCTATCTTAGTGAACCAACTAGCCCCCTTAATCCGAGCAAACAAGTCAGATAACAATGGCAAGGGATACTGAAATTTAACAGTGATCTTATTAAGAAGGCGGTAATCAATACACGGTCTCAGCGAACCATCCTTCTTGGCTACAAAGAAGAACCCTGCTCCCAGTGGTGATGACGATGGGCGAATATGTCCCTTCTCCAGGGATTCCTTCACATAACTGCGCATAGCGGTGTGTTCGGGCACGGATAAATTAAATAATCGACCTTTAGGGAATTTACTACCAGGAATCAAATTGATAGCACAATCACAATCCCTATGCGGAGGTAGAGCATCGGACTTGGGCTCTTCAAATACATCCTGATAATCAGACAAGAACTCTGGGACCTCAGAAGGGGTGGATGACGAAATCGACAAAAATGGAACATCACCATGTACCCCCTGACAACCCCAGCTGGATACCGACATGGAATTCCAATCCAATACTGGATTATGGGTTTGTAGCCATGGCAACCCCAACACGACCACATCATGCAGATTATGCAACACCAGAAAGCGAATAACTTCCTGATGTGCAGGAGCCATGCACATGGTCAGCTGGGCCCAGTATTGAGGTTTATTCTTGGCCAAAGGTGTAGCATCAATTCCTCTCAATGGAATAGGACACCGCAAAGGCTCCAAGAAAAACCCACAACGTTTAGCATAATCCAAATCCATCAGATTCAGGGCAGCGCCCGAATCCACAAACGCCATGACAGAAAACGACGACAAAGAGCATATCAAGGTAATGGACAGAAGGAATTTGGACTGTACAGTACCAATGACGGCAGACCCAGCGGACCGCTTAGTGCGCTTAGGACAATCAGAAATAGCATGAGTGGAATCACCACAGTAGAAACACAGACCATTCAGACGTCTGTATTCCTGCCGTTCAACTCTAGTCATAGTCCTATCGCACTGCATAGGCTCAGGTTTAACCTCAGGCAGTACCGCCAAATGGTGCACAGATTTACGCTCGCGCAAGCGTCGACCGATCTGAATGGCCAAAGACAAAGACTCATTCAAACCAGCAGGCATAGGAAATCCCACCATGACATCCTTAAGAGCCTCAGAGAGACCCTTTCTGAACAAAGCTGCCAGCACAGATTCATTCCACTGAGTGAGTACTGACCATTTCCTAAATTTCTGACAATATACTTCTATATCATCCTGACCCTGGCACAAAGCCAGCAAATTTTTCTCAGCCTGATCCACTGAATTAGGCTCATCGTACAGCAATCCGAGCGCCAGGAAAAACGCATCGACACTACTCAATGCAGGGTCTCCTGGCGCAAGAGAAAATGCCCAGTCTTGAGGGTCGCCGCGCAAAAAAGAAATAATAATCAAAACCTGTTGAATAGGATTACCAGAAGAATGAGGTTTCAAGGCCAGAAATAGCTTACAATTATTTTTGAAACTTAGAAACTTAGTTCTATCTCCAAAAAACAAATCAGGAATAGGAATTCTTGGTTCTAACATAGATTTCTGATCAATAGTATCTTGAATTTTTTGTACATTTATAACGAGATTATCCATTGAAGAGCACAGACCCTGAATATCCATGTCCACACCTGTGTCCAGAATCACCCAAATGTCTAGGGAAAAAAAAAAAAGTGAACACAGAGCAGAAAAAAAAAAAAAAATGATGTCAGAACGTTTTCTTTCCCTCTATTGAGAATCATTAGTTTGGGCTCCTTGTACTGTTATGTTTGCTAATGACAGGTGTTATGAAGGCAATCCAGAAACACAGTGTGCTTAGCGATCAGAGCGCACACAGTGATCTGACAAATACCCAAAAATACAAGAACGAGCTCTGAGACGTGGAAACTCTGTAGACTGCACACCTGATCCTATCCTAAACACAACTAAAAGCGGCTGTGGATTGCACCTAACAACTACCTAGGCAACTCGGCACAGCCTAAGAAACTAGCTAGCCTGAAGATAGAAAAATAGGCCTGACTTGCCCCAGAGAAATTCCCCAAAGGAAAAGGCAGCCCCCCACATATAATGACTGTGAGTAAGATGAAATGACAAAACGTAGGGATGAAATAGATTCAGCAAAGTGGGGCCCGATATTCTAGGACAGAGCGAGGACAGTAAAGCAAACTTTGCAGTCTACAAAAAACCCTAAAGCAAAACCACGCAAAGGGGGCAAAAAAAACCCACCGTGCCGAACTAACGGCACGGCGGTACACCCTTTGCGTCTCAGAGCTTCCAGCAAAACAAAAGACAAGCTGGACAGAAAAAAAGCAACAAAAAAAACAAAAAGCACTTAGCTATACAGAGCAGCAGGTCACAGGAACAATCAGGAGAAGCTCAGATCCAACACTGAAACATTGACAAGGAGCAAGGATAGCAGCATCAGGCGGAGTTAAGTAATGAAGCAGTTAACGAGCTCACCAGAACACCTGAGGGAGGAAGCTCAGAAGCTGCAGTACCACTTGTGACCACAGGAGTGAATTCAGCCACAGAATTCACAACAGGTGATACCTCATATGTGGGGGTAAACTACTGTTTGGGCACATGCTGGGGCTCGGAATTGAAGTAGTGACGTTTTGAAATGCAGACTTTGATGGAATGCTCTGCGGGCGTCACGTTGCGTTTGCAGAGCCCCTGATGTGCCTAAACAGTAGAAACCCCCCACAAGTGACCCCATTTTGGAAACTAGACCCCGAAAGGAACTTATCTAGATGTGTGGTGAGCACTTTGAACCCCCAAGTGCTTCACAGACGTTTACAACGCAGAGCCGTGAAAATAAAAAATCATTTTTCTTTCCTCAAAAATGATGTTTTAGCAAGCATTTTTTTAGATTCACAAGGGTAACAGGAGAAATTGGACCCCAGTAATTGTTGCACAGTTTATCCTGAGTATGCTGGTACCCCATATGTGGGGGTAAACCACTGTTTGGGCACACGTCAGGGCTCGGAAGTGAGGGAGCACCATTTGACTTTTTGAATACGAGATTGGCTGGAATCAATGGTGGTGCCATGTTGCGTTTGGAGACCCCTGATGTGCCTAAACAGTGGTAACCCCTCAATTCTACCTCCAACACTAACCCCCCCACACCCCTAACCCTAATCCCAACTGTAGCCATAACCCTAATCACAACCCTAACCACAACCCTAATTCCAACCCTAACCCTAAGGCTAAGTGCCCACGTTGCGGATTCGTGTGAGATATTTCCGCACCATTTTTGAAAAATCCGCGGGTAAAAGACACTGCGTTTTACCTGCGGATTTACCGCGGATTTCCAGCATTTTTTGTGCGGATTTCACCTGCGGATTCCTATTGAGGAACAGGTGTAAAATGCTGCGGAATCTGCACAAAGAATTGACATGCTGCGGAAAATACAACGCAGCGTTTCCGCGCGGTATTTTCCGCACCATGGGCACAGCGGATTTGGTTTTTCATATGTTTACATGGTACTGTAAACCTGATGGAACACTGCTGCGAATCCGCAGTGGCCAATCCGCAGCCAAATCTGCACCGTGTGCACATAGCCTAATTCTAAAGGTATGTGCACACTGCGGAAAACGCTGCAGATCCGCAGCAGTTTCCCATGAGTTTACAGTTCAATGTAAACCTACGGGAAACAAAAATCGCTGTACACATGCTGCGGAAAAACTGCACGGAAACGCAGTGGTTTACATTCCGCAGCATGTCACTTCTTTGTGCGGATTCCGCAGCGGTTTTACAACTGCTCCAATAGAAAATCGCAATTGTAAAACCGCAGTGAAATGCGCAGAAAAAAAACGCGGTAAATCTGCCATAAATCCGCAGCGGCAGCGGTTTAGCACTGCGGATTTATCAAATCCGCAGCGGAAAAATCCGCAGAGGACCAGAATACGTGTGCACATACCGAAACCCTAACCCTAGCCCTAACCCTACCCCTAACCCTAGCCCTAACCCTACCCCTAACCCTACCCCTAGCCCTACCCCTAACCCTACCCCTAACCCTACCCCTAACCCTAACCCTACCCCTAACCCTATTCTAACATTAGTGGAAAACAATTTTTTTATTTTTTTATTGTCCCTACCTATGGGGGTGACAAAGGGGGGGGTCATTTATTATTTTTTTTATTTTGATCACTGAGATATAATCTATCTCAGTGATCAAAATGCACTTTGGAACGAATCTGCCGGCCGGCAGATTCGGCGGGCGCACTGCGTATGCGCCCGCCATTTTGGAAGATGGCGGCGCCCAGGGAGAAGAAGGAGGGGACCCCGGCAGGATCGGTAAGTATGATGGGGTGGGGGGGGACCACGGGGGGGGGGATCAGAGCACGGGGGGGAATCGGAGCGCGGCAGGCGTGGAACGGAGCACGGGGGGCGTGGAACGGAGCACGGGGGGCTGGAACGGAGCACAGGGGGGCTGGAACGGAGCACGGGGGGGTGGATCGGAGTGCAGGGGGGGGTGATTGGAGCACGGGGGGGGGTGATTGGAGCATGGGGGGAGCGGACAAGAGCACGGGGGGGAGCGGAGCACTGGACGGAGGGGAGCCGGAGCAGTGTACCGGCCAGATCGGGGGGCTGGGGGGGCGATCGGAGGGGTGGGGTGGGGGCACATTAGTATTTCCAGCCATGGCCGATGATATTCCAGCATCGGCCATGGCTGGATTGTAATATTTCACCAGTTATAATAGGTGAAATATTACAAATCGCTCTGATTGGCAGTTTCACTTTCAACAGCCAATCAGAGCGATCGTAGCCACGAGGGGGTGAAGCCACCCCCCCTGGGCTAAACTACCACTCCCCCTGTCCCTGCAGATCGGGTGAAATGGGAGTTAACCCTTTCACCGGATCTGCAGGGACGCGATCTTTCCATGACGCCACATAGGCGTCATGGGTCGGATTGGCACCGACTTTCATGACGCCTACGTGGCGTCATGGGTCGGGAAGGGGTTAAACATGCACTAATGGCACTTTAGGTTGAAATTGTATAAGTGGTTTATGGGGGCTGCCATTGCTCTGACTTTTCAGTGCTATCCAAAGTTTCCCTTACTGTACATATTGTATTTGTTATGAATTTGTGTTTTTAAACATTGTTGAATAAAAACGTGTATTTTTACCTTTTCAATATGGGACTTGTACTCCATGGGTTTTTCTCCGGTCTTTCTTTCACATTATTTTTCGGACTGCTGTCAGATTTGATTCTGCTAGAGACTCAGATAACTCAAATGACGAGGGCTGCCTGTGCAGTTTGATTGCTGTGTTGTTGTTGTCCCATTTTTACAATAAATTGTAGGTGGTATAGATGAGTCAAATTATTTACAGAACTCTGCTCCAGCGGGCTCATCAGTTTTGTGTGGCCACCAGATGGGAGCAATGTGCACCGCTTTCTACTGGCTGGAGTCCTTGGCAATGTTTCTGATTAGTAGACCTTGCACTGTGTCACCCGTGCATCACGCCACGACAATGACATCTCGCCGAGCCTACAAATCAGATGAGGAAGGAGGCGGTTCACAGGGCTCCCATCCGGTGGCCACAGACTAGTGACGTGTTCGCTTGATCAGTGTCTTGTGAATGAATTCACTCATCTTTAGTAGGTGGTTAATGCAAATGTCCGAAATACAGTATGCCGATGTTTGGACTGGACTAATAGCAGAAGAAGGGCTTAAATAATAAACTAATATGGTGAATTAAAAAAAATTCTTAAAGAAATATTGTGCCCATGGTTGGAATTAGAGTTACATGTAATATCATGTGACATGAAACAAGTTTTCATTGGTCTAGAAACCATCATGTTTACGACCCAATCCCAAACTACCGATGTTTACTACCCCATTCCTGGGATTAATACCAGATGACAAAACATAACTATATGGTCAAATAAATGAAAGTACCACCAAATAGTATACAGATAATAAAACATGAAGTATATTGAGACAAATAAAAAGGGATAAAAACACGGTGCTAATGACAAAAAAGTGTGTACCTGCCAGATACACAGGTGACCAATGGTTACTGACACAAAATTACTTTAACCCTTTAGCCAATTTTGTACTCAATGACCAGTTTTGAGAACTTTGATCACCCAAGTGTTTTACTAAAGTTTATAACGCAGAGCCGTGAAAATGTAAAAAAAAAAAATTTCCACAAAAATGATCTTTCACCCCCATTTTTTTATTTTCCCAAGGATATCCGAAGAAATTGGATCTCAAAAGTTGTTGTGAAATTTGTCCTGAGTATCCTGATACCCCATGTGTGGGGGGAACCACTGTTTGGGCCCATGGCAGAGCTCGGAAGGGAAGGAGTGCCGTTTTGGAATGCAGACTTTGATGGAATGGTATGCGGGTGTCATGTTGCGTTTGCAGAGCCCCTGATGTGCCTAAACAGTAGAACCCCCCACAAGTGACCCCATTTTGGAAACTAGATCCCCGAAGAAATGAAAATAAAAAAAATCATTTTTTTCACAAAAATTAGATTTTAGCCCCCAATTTTTTATTTTCACAAGGGTATCAGGAGAAATTGGACTGCAAAAGTTGATGTCCAATTTGTCCTGAGTATGCAGATACCCCATATGTGGGCGTAAATCACTGTTTGGGCGCACGGCGGAGCTCAGAAGGGAAGGAGCACCGTTTGATTTTTTTCAACGCAGAATTGTCTGGAATTGAGATTGGATGCCATGTCGCGTTTGGAGAGCCCCTGATCTGCCTAAAAAGTGGAAACCCCCAATTCTTACTCCAACCCTAACCCCAACACATTCCTAACCCTAATCCCAACCCTAACCAGAAGACTAACTCCAACCCACCCCTAACGCTAATCCCAACCTTAAACATAACCCTAATCCTAATACCAACCCTACCCCCAACCCTAACCCCAACTGTAACCATAATCCAAACCCTAAACCCAAACTTTAGCCCCAACCCTAACCCAAACTTTAGCCCCAACCCTAATCCAAACTTTAGCCCCAACCCTAACTTTAGCCCCAACTCTACCCTAATGGGAAAATGGAAAAAAATACATTTTTTTATTTTATTATTTTTCCCTAACTAAGGGGTTAATAATGGGGGGTGCGATTTACTATATTTTTATTTTGATCACTGTGATATACCCTATGAGAGTGATCAAAATGACCCAATAGGAAAAATCTATTGCTTCCGGGTGCCGGCCAGCAGATCTCGGTGGGTGCACTGCGCATGCGCCCACCATTTTCTTACTGGAAGAAGACACTGGCGGCCGTGGGGGAAATCAGGAGGATCCAAGGACACCGGGAGGTAACGGAGGAAGGATCAGGAACCCTATTTCTCTCTCCTCTGATGTGCGATCACATCAGAGGAGAGAGAAATTAAATGGCAATTCAGGCCGCCAGGCCTCGACCAATCAGCAACTGGCACAGCGACGATGATGTCATAAAGGACGTAGACATCTCACGTTTCTGATTCAGCGACGGGCACAGTATCGACGTAGATGTCATAATGGTTGCCATGGCGATAATGATGTCATAAAGGTTGCCTCGACCAATCAGCGACGGGCACAGTGTGCCGCGAATTCTGGAATCATCATTGTCCATATACTACGGGGACATGCATATTCTAGAAAACCCGATGCGTTAGAATCGGGCCACAATCTAGTTATATATATATATATATATATATATATATATATATGTGTGTGTGAGTGTTAAACACATGTTAACCTCGTTGCTTTGCTCAGTGTGTTATCTCTTTCCAATCCTGGGATGTCGGGGGAAGCTTTGATTCCCCAGTATATTGCCTACAAAAGTCTGCAATGTGAAGTTCATGAGCATGCAGGGGGGACATCATATGACTAATCTTCTTAGGGCATCAAAGTTCTTTTCTCAACCCTCAAGGCAATACCCATAGCCATAACAGGTGATGTACCTGTCTCATGAGAAAGCTATCCAGGAAGTAATACTAATGTCCCAGCAAAGATTTACTGATAGAAAATATATAAGAGAGAACACTGGGACAATTGTGGTACAATACCTGACCTATCTCAAAAACACACACCATGCACAACTCCATAATAAAATAGTAATTTTATTAAATATAGCTCCACAAATAGTTATATAAGACATGATATAGAAAAGTTAAATACCACATTGGTTACCTATTGTTGCCTAAATCAAATGTATAAACCATGGAATATATGATTACACACCAGTAACAAGCACAAGCAAAACATAAGACGTGATGCAGAGAGCATGATGGGCTGGTATATTATAGTTATTTATATTTGCACTTGCCGCTTTGCTGTTTAGTAGTGATGAGCGAATATACTCGTTACTCGAGATTTCTCGAGCACGCTTGGGGGTCCTCCCAGTATTTTTTAGTGCTCGGAGATTTAGTTTTTCTTGCCGCTGCTGAATGATTTACATCTGTTAACCAGCATAAGTGCATGTGTGGGTTGCCTGGTTGCTAGGGAATCCCCACATGTACTTACGCTGGCTAACAGATGTAAATCATTCAGCTACGGCAAGAAAAACAATCTCCGAGCACTAAAAAATACTCGGAGTACCCCCGAGCATGCTCGAGAAATCTTGAGTAACGAGTATATTCGCTCATCACTACTGTTTAGCACTTTGTTGGTCCTATGTTCTATGAATTATGCATTTGGCCACCTTTTTAGACCGTTATTTGTGGCCAATGTAGTACTTTAAGATTTCTGTATCATATGTATTGTGTTGCATATAATTTGACCCTGATTTTCTAATTTTTCTCTGTGAGTTTTCTCACCTTTATATGTGTTTGTTTTATACAATTTTTTATGTAGCTTTTTTACTATTTTATCATGATGCAGTATATGGCATGTGTTTTTTGTGTGAAACATTGAAGAAATTGCTCACACGAATTCAGTGCGAATTTATGCAATTAGCTTACATGTCAAGGTGTGATGTATTTTAGAAATCTAATTCCGAATATTTCCAATTCAAGTTGCACATATTATACAAGAATTTTGATTGTAGATGAAAGGATCAAGCAAAATTCAAATTCAATTGTTCACATGGATTTTCCTGGGAAATTCAATTTGCAAAGAACTTATTCTTTGCAAAGTCAATGCTCCTTATTAAGACCCCCAGAGCAAAATCAATATAATTTGTTAAAAAAAAAATCCTCTTATACTCACCTCACCGCTCACCTCTCCAGCCCCTCTGCAGCTCACTGTCACCTGTCTAGTACCCACCATATCTTCTGATCAGCATTGCCTGGGCTGAAATTCCCAGGAGCATTCTACGCAAGCGCATTGAAAATCATGCAGTCACAGTTTGTGCCGTGACCTTATGCATAACTGTCCTGGGCCTCTCACGCTAGGTCTGGGACTTCTGGCTCTCAAAACGAGCTGCGGTGATCACAAGATGTGGCAAGGACCGGATAGGCAGTGGTGAAAAGCGGAGGAGCTGGAGAGGTGCGCAATAAGGTGAGTATAAAAATAATTAAATTATTTTTTTCTTTTTTGACCTTTTGATGGCCCTTTATGGTTCAGAAAAATGTCGGACGCCATTATAATTAAATCTACGCTGAAGCAAAATATAAAAATCAACTAAAACCAAGTCACAGTCCTCTATTCTGCACCTACTCCTATTAAGGCCACATTATTGGTCAAGCAGACAGATTGCCTCTAAAATCGTTATTTTAGCGTGAAAACATCACAATTGCCAGAACGCACATTGCAAATGTTTTGCAGAAAAGTTTAGTGTAGTTGCCATAGTTTGTCCTAAACTAAAAGGAAGAAAACGTTTCAGGTAGGATTCGATGTATAAAAATAATTAAATCACTTACCTGCCACACAGAATTTAGTGCTTCCCTTCTGTTTATTCTTACTGGCTGGTCTAAGTTCACTCTCTATTTCTGAAAGTCCTATGTTAAAACAAAAAAGAGAATTATATTTAAATTGCTGTACCTCAACAGTTTTTATTATGCAACTCTTCATTCAACACACTAATTTTTTCACAATACCTAGACTCCCTTATCCCCTTCTCCTTCATTTTCTGTTTTTTCGTTTTCATTTTTTCCTCCCCTTCTTCCAAGAGCCATAACTTTTTTTATATTTCCATCCTAAAAGCCATATGATGGCTTGGTTTCTGCGAGACGAGTTGGACTTTTGCATGGCACCATTGATTTTACCATATAGAGTACTGGAAAACAGGAAAGAATTGCAAAAAAAACTGCTATTCCACAAGTTTTTTTTTTTTCACTATATGGTAAAATTGACCTGGCAAAAGGATTCTCCAGGTCAGCACAACTAGACTAGACAGATACCAAACATGTGTAGTTTATTTTTTAAGTGGTGAAAACAAATTAATTTCAGTTAGCCATTAAAAGGTATCAACCACTGAGGACTCTCAATTTTAAATATATTTTGAAAACGAATTCAGAAATTTGTTTGAAAAAAAAAAAGTTTTTGCTTTTGTTGAATTTTTCCAAGACCCGTAAAGTTTTCGTATTTCCGTGATCTGGGGCTGGGTGAGGGCTTTTATGAATGCAGCGATACCAAAATATGTGTATTTTGTAAACAATTGTTTTATTTTCAATGGGGTACAAAAGGGGTGATCCGAACTTTTGTGTCTTTAGATTTTTTTCTTTTTCTTTTTAAAAATGTTTTCCCACTTCTTACCTTATTTAATAGTTCAATTAGGAGACATGAAGCTGCGATTATCCGATCGCCTGTGCTACACGTAGAAGGGCTTTAGCACTGCTATGAATAGAGATAATCACGATCTCTTATGAATTCTGGCCATGAGATGACATTCACAGGATTATCTTAATGACAGACACGGAGGTCTTTAGCAGACCCTTGGCTGCCATGACAACCCATTGATGTCCTGCGATCACATCTCATTGATCACAGAGACTGACAGAGGTATTTAATAGGTTAACAGTTAAGAACGGCGCACCACTCTGTTAAAGGCACATGACAGCTGAATAATTTCAGTCGTCATGTGGGAGGAAAAATGAGGGCTCAGCGTCAAAGTCAGGGACACTACATATGACGTATATATATGTCATATCGTGAAGGGGTTAAAGGAGAAATGGTGTCATACTGTGGTTTCAAGTGCCCTTCAGCTCTGCCTTAGCTAAGAATGAGCCATGACACAGTCTCCATTAAAAACAATAGAGGCATTTATTACGGTTGCGCCTCACTGCTTCTAATAAACAAGAATCATCATTAAGCTAAGTAGGTGGAAATTACAATGCCTCTTGGAAACAAAAACAAATATATTTTCCTTAAGTTTTCTTCATTGTGCAAAAATAAAAAAAAACATTAAAAATTGGAAACCCCGTAGTCATTATAACCAAAAGAATAAAGTGATTATGTGATATTTGCCAGACAGCAGACACCATAAAGTATGGCAGCCAAAAATCAATAACAACAGTTATTTTCTATATTCCACCGGAAAATACATAAACGTTATACAATAAGTTATATATTGTTATTGTACTTGAAATTGAGCCATTTAAAAATACTACATTTCTTGTAATATATAAGTCCTTACAAACCTAAGATAAGTAAAAATGAATGTCTCTCCTATTGCATACCATCTCTGGCTTGTCAAGGTAAGGAGGCTTATTCGCCATGCAACGCTCCTCTGGAGAGGAACGTTGCATGGCGAATAAGCCTCCTTACCTTGACAAGCCAGAGATGGTATGTCACTCTCCACAAGGAGAAATGATACCCCTTAGACCCCAGTCCAGAGCCTGTCACCTAGCCAAATCAGTTCTCATGCTTCGCACTGACGAGGGCCAACAGCCCGAAACACCGTGTCTGCGAATTGAGATACTGATTTGGCTTTAATCCTAAGTCATATTGCACGACTTGTTAAAGAGTTGATTGTGACTTGTAGGATCGCTACTTCCAATAGGTGGCGCTATAGAGTTTAAGTCCTCTTTTTCTCAGAAGAGGCAATTTGCATATCTCCTATTGCAGGGGTTAACAAAAAAGCAAAAAAAGAAAGTTAAGAACGTATGCCTATTCTAATGTATAATGTATAATGTTCTTCTGTCAACTCCACTGTCATGTCAACTATGTAATTCTTTTATGATTTAAGTTGTGCTGCTGTGATACTATAATTTCCCACGGGATCAATAAAGTGTATTGTATCGTATCGTAAAACATCTTTACTTGATATTAAGTTGCCTTATAAAACAGTATATAATATTGTATGCAAATTGCCTCTTCAGAGAAAAAGAGGACTTGAACTCTATAGCCCCACCTCTTAGATGTGGCGATCCTACAAGTCACAATCAACCCTTTAACGAGTTGTGCAATATGACTTAGGATAAAAGCCAAACAGTATCTCAATTTGCAGACACGGTGTTTTGGGCAGTTGGCTGTTGTCCAGAGCCTCTCATCTAGCCAAATTAGTTTTTATGCTTCGCACTGACGAGGGCCAACAGCCTGAAACACCGTGTCTGCGAATTGAGATACTGATTTGGCTTTTATCCTAAGTCCTATTGCTCGACTCGTTAAAGGGTTGATTGTGACTTGTAGGATCGCTGCTTCCAACAGGTGGGGCTATAGAGTTCAAGTCCTCTTTTTCTCTGAAGAGGCAATTTGCATATTACATTTCCCAGAGGAGCATTGCATGGCGAATAAGCCTCCTTACCCTGACAAGCCAGAGCTGGTATGTCACTTTCCTCAAGGAGAAACCTTACCCCTATAATATTGTAGCCATTATGAGATTATCATATGTATTGGGTAGGAATCCGAGCAGGGCTCTATTCTATCACATCCCTAAGTTGCATAAGAGTATAACTCGTCCTCCGGGTAAACCTATAATATCAGGCATCAACAGCCTAACGTCTAACTTGTCCCGTTATGTAGATACACATTTACAAAAATGCATGACATTGATACCATCGTATTTAAAGGATACGGGCCACACCTTACAAGTCCTGGATACCATCAAGTGGGAAAAGGGCTTTATATTAGGCACACTGGATATTAGGTCATTATACACGGTTATCGATCAGGATAAAGGATGCCAAGCGGCCGAATACTTTATCACTACCCTTGGCATATATACGGATGATCAGACTAGCTTTATTGTGGACTGTATTAAATTTATTTTACAGCACAATTATTTCATTTATGAAGGCCAATACTTCCTCCAAACATGGGGTACCACCATGGGCACGCGTTTTGCCCCAAGTTATGCAAACATGTATGTTGCCAAATGGGAGGACTCCCACATATACAATGGGGGCAATTTACACCCTGGTCTGGTCATGTGGCGTCGTTTTATTGACGACATTTTGTTTGTATGGGACGGTTCCCAAGATGAGTTGAGTACATTCCTCTCAGGACTTAATAACAATTCTTATGGCCTGGAATTTACATCTCATACAAGCCCCGTTGAGGTCAACTTTTTGGATCTCACTATATACGTTGATGCTAATCAATTGCGCACCAAATGCCACTGGAAGGTGGTTGATTCTAATAGTTTTATACATCTTACCAGCTGCCATCTTCCGGTTTGGCTTACCAACATACCAAAAGGACAATTCACCAGGATTAGGCGCAATTGCTCAACAATTGAGTACTATAACAGGGAAGCCAATTTCCTTACTGAAAAATTCTTGGAGAAAGGGTATCCTAGGCCTTTGCTGGATAAAACGCAGAATGATCTAGCCAAAACGGATAGGAATACTCTTTTTAAACAAACAGCCATGAAGCACCCTACAACTAACAACCTGTCCAAACAGGTCTACACTTTGCCATTTGTGACACAATTCCATGCGGGATATAATAAATTTGCTCGCATCATCCATAAACATTGGCCCATCTTCCAGAAAGATAAAGTGGTAGGCGAGCTTCTTCCTGCCCATCCAAGGTTTGTATATAGAAAAGCTCAAACAATAGGCAACCTCATAGCCCCCACTTCATTAAATAACATAAAGAACTCTCAGATATCTAACCCCTCCAAGGTGGGCTTTTTACTGTGTAAAGGTTGTTTTGGATGCTTACACACTTCTTTTAAGAAAATTCGCCAGATTACATTTTTCAACTCAGATGGTACACAGGAGTTTTACATCAAAGAAAGTATATCGTGTTCTTCTAAAGGGGTTATTTATCTTATCCAGTGTCCTTGTAATAAGTTATATGTAGGCCGTACCAAACGGCGTATAATAGAACGGATTAAGGAGCACTTTAGAAACATACAAAAAGGATTTTTAGGGCACCCCCTATCACATCATTTCAAGGACAAATATCATCAGTCCTTGAGGGGCGTCCATTTTTGTGGTATACAAATTGTTTCCCAAGACCTAAGAGGGGGTGATTACCTCAAGAAAATGTCCAGGGTGGAGTCCCAATGGATTTTCACCCTGAACAGTCTAGCCCCAGAGGGCCTTAATCATGAACTGGAGTTACACGCTTTTTAATTTTTTAATATATAACTGGAACGAATAGTGTTTCTTGAAAATGCAACTAATCATATTTTTAGTAGCAGTCAATATGGTCGGCTGACTAATGAGCGCATTCACATTTAGTACTAATACATGAGCTCATTTAAATTTTATACAGTATTTATTAATTTTAAACATTTTTTCCTAATTAAATAATATTATTTGTTGCGTCTGGAGGAGAGAAGGTTTTTCCACCAACATAGAAGAGGATTCTTTACTGTTAGGGCAGTGAGAATCTGGAATTCCTTGCCTGAGGAGGTGGTGATGGCGAACTCAGTCGAGGGGTTCAAGAGAGGACTGGATGTCTTCCTGGAGCAGAACAATATTGTATCATACAATTATTAGGTTCTGTAGAAGGACGTAAATCTGGGGATTTATTATGATGGAATATAGGCTGAACTGGATGGACAAATGTCTTTTTTCGGCCTTACTAACTATGTAACTATATATGTAACTATGTTCTCCCCCTTTTTTCTGTTTTTTGTCCCTTATTTATATACTCTTGTATGGGTAATATTTTAAAGAAATTGTTTTAGCAACTATTACATTTTTTAACAATGCACTCTGTACTCAAATACTAATTTTAATTATTAATATTAATAAAGTAGTTGTATTTTAATATTTCACAACAGCATAGTAACAATTCTACTGTGTAACAGCATTGATACATTTTTGCAGTATTCTCATACGGTTTTAGGGTGCGTCCATACATATTTCACTGTTTTATGGTAGCAATATAGCATAAATATACTGGGGGATATTGACAGCATATAATCAGTCAGACTGCATGCTAATCAGTACCCAAATCATTATTCTGGGCCATAATAAGCTTGGGATGCACGCTTTATATGTTACATATGATTCGGTAAATATCAGCGCATCAGGCTAATTAACATGTGGTTACAGACTCTCTAAGTCACAGACTAAAGGGGGTTAACAGGGCAAACACCTTGGACGGCTATATAAGGCAGTTGGCAGGGAAGTGGCGGTAACCCTGACGAAGAGGGACGGAGTCTCTCGAAACGCGTTGGTTTGCTTTTTTTCCCTAACAAGGCTCCGTAGCCTCGTGACGTCACGCGCTGTAGAGCACCGTCGGCCATTTTTTTCAGCCGTGCATCCAGGAATGCCACCGGCCGGGGCGCTCTGGCTCTGCGCGTTTTCCAGTTACCTTCAGCCGCCCTGGGAAACCCGAAACCCCCTCCAACAACATCCGCAGGCCTCCATACCTACGGCCAAACTGTCCGCAGCTCAGGTTGAAAGTAAGTGGGTAGTGCTACGGCACTCACTACCGCCGTTACTCTCTTATGGTCATTTCTAGCTGTATATGGGCATACCGTAGGTTGTAGCTTTTAGGCAATTACAGCCATGTCTAGTTGATTGTTTATGTATTAGCGCGATACCTCACTTGCTAGTATCATATGTACTGGACCGGCAACAGGTCTTTTACTTCTAATATCCAGGTTGACGCTGGGTTTTGCAATCCCATTAATCTTCAGACATTGTTAAATATTGGCAATTTGCATTATTGGGGCAGCCAAAGGAAAAATCCTAATCTGGGACACCATAATAGCTTGGAGGGCTTCTAGAAAAGTTTGTAAACTGAATCTCCATGAAACTATCCTGAGCCATTCATAGGAATCACAGACTTTTTAGAGGGTAGACCTAGAATTCCAGATGATCAGGCATGGGATGGATAAGGAAATGTGTCTTGTAAGTTATCCAGTAGCTAGACCACCCTTTCATTTAGTGATGCGGTTGTTAAATTCCCTCCTTTAGCGGGATATGAATTTGTGTACCTCCACATTAAAAATCGTACACAAGTTGTTATGGCCCCAATTACTGAAGAGTCGAAAATGCTCTAAGACAAAATCTCAGTAGAAGTACAAACAACGTCATTCTCATTAAGTTCTATTTATAAAGTAAGTAAAACAGAAATCAAATGGTCTGATATATCCCCAGGTCCAGATCTAGGCAAATGGTTTTTTCAATCACTCACTATCCGCACAAGATATACTGTATTTGACACTATGATTACAATTAATACAATACTCCCATATGATAATTACAAATCCATGGTCTTTCATAGAGCTTATGTCATGCCAGGGAGATAGACCAAGATGAATCCCTCACATATTTATCCTATTCTAAATGTCAGACCCAGCATGGAGAGATCTGTAATTGTTTATTGGAGTGTTCACATATCCAGGAGTTGTGGAGAACAGTTACTCAGTTTCTTGGAGATACTATTAACCCCTTCAAGACCCAGCCTATTTTGACCTTAAAGACCTTGCCATTTTTTGCAATTCTGACCAGTGTCCCTTTATGAGGGAATAACTCGGGAACGCTTCAACGGATCCTAGCGATTCTGAGATTGTTTTCTCGTGACATATTGGGCTTCATGTTAGTGGTAAATTTAGGTCGATAATTTTTGCGTTTATGTGTGAAAAGATTGGAAATTTGGCGAAAATTTTGAAAATTTCGCAATTTTCAAATTTTGAATTTTTATTCTGATAAACCAGAGAGATATGTGACACAAAATAGTTAATAAATAACATTTCCCACATGTCTACTTTACATCAGCACAATTTTGGAAAAAAAAAAATTTTTTTCTAGGAAGTTATAAGGGTTAAAAGTTGATCAGCGATTTCTCATTTTTACAATAAAATTTACAAAACCATTTTTTTTAAGGACCACCTCACATTTGAAGCCAGTTTGAGGGGTCTATATGGCTGAATATACCCAAAAGTGACACCATTCTAAAAACTGCACCCCTCAAGGTGCTCAAAACCACATTCACGAAGTTTATTAACCCTTCAGGTGTTTCACAGCAGCAGAAGCAACATAGAAGGAAAAAATGAACATTTCACTTTTTAGTCACAAAAATGATCTTTTAGCAACATTTTTTTTATTTTCCCAAGGGTAAAAGGAGAAACTGGACCACAAAACTTGTTGTCCAATTTGTCCTGAGTACGCTGATACCCCATATATGGGGGGGAACCACTGTTTGGGCGCATGGCAGGGCTCGGAAGGGAAGGAGAGCTATTTGACTTTTTGAATGACAAAATTAGCTCCAATCTTTAGTGGACACCATGTCGCGTCTGGAGAGCCTCTGTGTGCCTAAACATTGGAGCACCCCCACAAGTGACCCCATTTTGGAAACTAGACACCCCAAGGAACTTATCTAGATGCATAGTGAGCATTTTGTACCCCCAGGTGCTTCACAAATTGATCCGTAAAAATGAAAAAGTACTTTTTTTTCACAAAAATTTTCTTTTAGCCTCAATTTTTTTCATTTTCACATGGGCAACAGGAGAAAGTGGATCCTAAAATGTGTTGAGCAATTTCTCCTGAGTACACTGATACCTCATATGTGGGGGTAAACCACTGTTTGGGCGCACGGCAGAGCTCAGAAGGGAAGAAGCACCATTTGACTTTTTGAATGAAAAATTAGCTCCAATCTTTAGTGGACACCATGTCGCGTTTGGAGAGCCTCTGTGTGCCTAAACATTGGAGCACCCCCACAAGTGACCCCATTTTGGAAACTAGACCCCCCAAGGAACTTATCTAGATGCATAGTGAGCATTTTGTACCCCCAGGTGCTTCACAAATTGATCCGTAAAAATGAAAAAGTACTTTTTTTTCACAACAATTTTCTTTTAGCCTCAATTCTTTTCATTTTCACATGGGCAACAGGATAAAGTGGATCCTAAAATGTGTTGAGCAATTTCTCCTGAGTACACTGATACCTCATATGTGGGGGTAAACCACTGTTTGGGCGCACGGCAGAGCTCAGAAGGGAAGGAGCACCATTTGACTTTTTGAATGAAAAATTAGCTCCAATCTTTAGTGTACACCATGTCGCGTTTGGAGAGCCTCTGTGTGCCTAAACATTGGAGCACCCCCACAAGTGACCCCATTTTGGAAACTAGACCCCCCAAGGAACTTATTTAGATGCATAGTGAGCATTTTGTACCCCCAGGTGCTTCACAAATTGATCCGTAAAAATGAAAAAGTACTTTTTTTTCACAAAAATTTTCTTTTAGCCTCAATTTTTTTCATTTTCACATGGGCAACAGGATAAAGTGGATCCTAAAATGTGTTGAGCAATTTCTCCTGAGTACACTGATACCTCATATGTGGGGGTAAACCACTGTTTGGGCGCACGGCAGAGCTCAGAAGGGAAGGAGCACCATTTGACTTTTTGAATGAAAAATTAGCTCCAATCTTTAGTGTACACCATGTCGCGTTTGGAGAGCCTCTGTGTGCCTAAACATTGGAGCACCCCCACAAGTGACCCCATTTTGGAAACTAGACCCCCCAAGGAACTTATTTAGATGCATAGTGAGCATTTTGTACCCCCAGGTGCTTCACAAATTGATCCGTAAAAATGAAAAAGTACTTTTTTTTCACAAAAATTTTCTTTTAGCCTCAATTTTTTTCATTTTCACATGGGCAACAGGATAAAGTGGATCCTAAAATGTGTTGAGCAATTTCTCCTGAGTACACTGATACCTCATATGTGGGGGTAAACCACTGTTTGGGCGCACGGCAGAGCTCAGAAGGGAAGGAGCACCATTTGACTTTTTGAATGAAAAATTAGCTCCAATCTTTAGTGTACACCATGTCGCGTTTGGAGAGCCTCTGTGTGCCTAAACATTGGAGCACCCCCACAAGTGACCCCATTTTGGAAACTAGACCCCCCAAGGAACTTATCTAGATGCATAGTGAGCATTTTGTACCCCCAGGTGCTTCACAAATTGATCCGTAAAAATGAAAAAGTACTTTTTTTTCACAAAAATTTTCTTTTAGCCTCAATTTTTTTCATTTTCACATGGGCAACAGGATAAAGTGGATCCTAAAATGTGTTGAGCAATTTCTCCTGAGTACACTGATACCTCATATGTGGGGGTAAACCACTGTTTGGGCGCACAGCAGAGCTCAGAAGGGAAGGAGCGCCATTTGACTTTTTGACATACATAGTGTACATCAGGTTGGTGTGTGTGTGTTGTAGTGTACGTCAGGTTGGTGTGTGTGGTGTATACTGCACCACACACACCAACCTGATGTACACCACACCACACCACACACCAACCTGACATACACTACAACACACACACCAACCTGACGTAGGGTCAGGTTGGCGAGTGTGGAGTAGTGTACATCAGGGTGGTGTGTAGTGTACGTCAGGTTGGTGTGTGTGTGTTGGATACTACACCACACGCACCAACCTGACGTACACTACACCACGCACTAACCTGACATACATTACAACACACACACCAACCTGACGTAGGGTTAGGTTGGCGAGTGTGGAGTAGTGTACATCAGGTTGGTGTGTAGTGTACGTCGTGTACATCAGGATGTGTAGTGTACGTCAGGTTGGTGTGTGTGTGGTGTAGTATACACCACACACACACCAACCTGACGTACACCACAACACACAAACAACCGGACAAACACTACAACACACACACCAACCTGACGTAGGGTCAGGTTGGCACCACGCACTAACCTGACATACATTACAACACACACACCAACCTGACGTAGGGTTAGGTTGGCGAGTGTGGAGTAGTGTACATCAGGTTGGTGTGTAGTGTACGTCGTGTACATCAGGATGTGTAGTGTACGTCAGGTTGGTGTGTGTGTGGTGTAGTATACACCACACACACACCAACCTGACGTACACCACACCATACACCAACCGGACATACACTACAACACACACACCAACCTGACGTAGGGTCAGGTTGGCGAGTGTGGAGTAGTGTACATCAGCTTGGTGGGTAGTGTACATGTGGTGTAGTGTATGTCTGGTTGGTTGGTGTGTGTGTGGTGTATACTACACCACACACACCAACCTGACGTACACCACACCACACACCAACCTGACATACATTACAACACACACACCAACCTGACGTAGGGTCAGGTTGGCGAGTGTGGAGTAGTGCACATCAAGTTGGTGGGTACTGTACATGTGGTGTAGTGTACGTCCGGTTGGTGTGTGTGTGTGTGGTGTATATTACACCACACACCAACCTGACGTACACCACACCACACACCAACCTGACATACACTACACCACACATACCAACCTGACGTAGGGTCAGGTTGGTGTGTGTGGTGTAGTGTATGTCAGGTTGGTGTGTGGTGTAGTGTACGTCAGGTTGGTGTGTGTGGTGTATTGTGTATATCAGCCTGGTGTGGGTGAGTGCTGTAGTCGAATATCAGGATGTGGCTAGTCCACGGACGTGTGATGAATTCTGAAGCATTCATCCAAACACAGTCCAGGTTTGTCGGGACACGTTTCACATTGGAAACGAGTTTCCTTTCTTATCCCCCTTTTATAACATACCCGGCACCTTTTTCTTTTTTGCCCCTCACCGGGAAAATGTTGCCCTGGTACCATACGGGATCCTTGAGTTCCAGCAGTGCTGAGGCCCGCTCCTTCCTCGTCTCCAAACATCAGGGCCTTTATCACCGCCTCCTGGAACTGAAGGAAGGTGTTGTTGGTCTGGCCTGCACATCGTGATAGCACGTATGCGTTATACAGTGCCATTTGTACGATGTGCACAGCCAGTTTTTTATACCACACCTTTGTCTTCCGCATGGCACTATAGGGCTGGAGGACTTGATCAGAAAGATCAACTCCCCCCATGTGTTTGTTGTACCCCAGCGCACAGTCCGGTTTGTGGACCTGTGCTGTGGTACCTCGAACGGTGGTGGCCGTGGTGCCGGGACCATGGATTGTTGTCAAGAAAAAGACGTCCCTTTTGTCTTTGAACTTGACCACAAGCATGTTGCCACTACATTGGGCCCGGCTCTCACCCTTTGGGAGAACCTGCTCAATTAGTGACAAAGGGAGACCCCTCTGGTTTCTGCGCACGGTACCGCAAGCAACGGTAGCTCTGGCAGAGAGGGATTGAAAGAGTGGGACGCTTGTATAAAAGTTATCAACGTACAGATGGTAACCTTTATCAAGCAGTGGGTGGACCAAATCCCACACTATTTTCCCACTCACCCCCAGAGCAGGTGGACATTCTGGGGGCTGGATCCTGGTGTCCTTTCCTTGATAAACTCTAAAGCTGAGAGTGTACCCTGAGGTACTCTCGCAGATCTTATAGAGCTTAATCCCGTACCTCGCCCTTTTGCTGGGCAGGTACTGACGGAACTGAAGCCTCCCTTTGAAGTGGATGAGGGATTCATCCACACAAATTTCCCTTTGGGGAATGTACACTTCAGCAAACTTGTTGCTGAAGTGTTCGATGACCGGCCGAATTTTGAACAGTCTATCAAAATTCGGGTCATCGCGGGGAAGGATGTCCGTGTTGTCCCTAAAGTGGAGAAATTTATGAATCGCCTCAAAACGTTTGCGATTCATAACCATGCCAAATACTGGAGTTTGATATAAAATATCAGTACTCCAGTATTGGCGAAGTTCTGGTTTCTTCACAATTCCCATATGAAGGACCAGTCCCCAATATTTCAACATTTCTGCAGAGTTAACGGGACTCCAAGCAGAAAATGATGAAACTGGGTTTTGGGCAAAAAATTGCAGGGCATATAAGTTTGTTTGCTCCACCATGAGACTGACGATTGACTCCGAGAAATAGACTTTGAAAAAGTCTATTTCCCTGAGGTTGGCAGTCTCAAATTGGATTCCTGATTGGGGAATGAAATCAGGAATCCGTGGAGCAAAATTTTCAGGGACGGGGGTCCAGGTGGGGGTACTAGTGCTAGGTTGGGCGTGACTAGCACTAGGTTGGGGGTTACTCACACTTGGTTGTGGGTCTTCTCCCCCGGCCTCCGACTCTCCTCCCCTGGGCTCCGGCTCCCCTCCCCTGGGCTCCGGACGATTTCTCGACCTGCGACATCTTGGGGGTGGCGAGTCGGTGTCACTAGAGGAGGAAGAGTGGGAGGAATACAGAAAAGTGGGGTCCTCTCCCTCACTATCAGCTTCGGAGGCAATAAAAGAATATGCCTCCTCTGCCGAGTACAGCCTTTGTGACTGGGACGAGCGGGACATTGTGTGTGCGTGCGTGTAAAAAAACTAAGCTTTATTAGTGTGCGTGTGTGTATGTGTGAGTGTTTAGTGAAACTTTACTGCAGGAGGGGGCTTTCAGGCGTGGGGGGCTGAGGAGATGCAGGAGCCGGCAGCAGCAGTAAGGGGAGCGATCAGCAGGGCACGGGAGCGATCAGCAGGGCACGGGAGCGATCACGCGGGAGCGATCAGCAGGACGCAGGAGCGATCAGCAGGGCGCGGGAGCGATCAGCAGGGCACGGGAGCGATCACGCGGGAGCGATCAGCAGGGCGCGGGAGCGATAAGTGGGGCGCGGGGGAGCTGTCAGGCGAAGGGGCCTGAGGAGACGCAGGAGCCGGCAGCAGCAGCGCGGGGGGGGGGGGAGGGGAGGGGGGGTGATCACTGGGGCGGGTGATCACCGGCGGGGGGGGGGGGGCAGGAGGTGGCTGTCAGGTGCGGAGGAAATGTGGGGGCAGGGGAGATGTAGGAGCCTGCAGCAGGGAAGGGTGATCACTGGGCAGGGGGGTGATTTCCGGGGCGTGGGAGGGAGTGGCGGTTGGGAGGGGGGATCGGACAGCGGGGGGAGCGGGAGGCAGAGAGGGGGAGTACTGGAAGGCGGACAGGCGGCGATCAGCAGACCGGAAGGAGGACAGGCGACGATCAGCGGGGCACGGGGTAGCTGTCAGGCGAAGGGGCCTGAGGAGATTCAGGAGGCGGCAGCAGCAGTGGGGGGGGGGTGATCAGGGGGGCAGGGGGTGATCAGAGTGATCACTGGGGCGGGTGATCACGGGGGGGGGGGGCAGAAGGTGGATGTCAGGGGAGATGTAGGAGCCTGCAGCAAGGAAGGGTGATCACTGGACAGGGGGCTGATTTCTGGGGTGTGGGAGGGAGTGGAGGGGTTAACGGATGGCAGGGGGGGGATCGGACGGTTGGGGGAGCGGGAGGCAGAGGGGGGAGTACCAGAAGGCGGACAGGTGGCGATCAGTGGATGGGAAGGCGGACAGGCGGCAATCAGTGGGGCACGGGGGAGCAGTCAAGCGAAGGGGCCTGAGGTAATGCAGGAGCCAGCAGCAGCAGGGGGGGGGTGATCAGGGGGGCAGGGGGTGATCAAAGTGATCACTGGGGTGGGTGATCACGGGGGGGGGGGTCAGAGGGTGGCTGTCAGGAGCGGGAGGGGGCAGGGGAGATGTAGTAGCCTGAGTGATTACTGGGCAGGGGGCTGATTTCTGGGGCGTGGGAGGGAGTGCAGGGGTTAACGGATGGCGGGGGGGGGATCGGATGGTGGGGGGAGAGGGAGGCAGAGGGGGGAGTACCGGAAGGCGGCAGCAGCGGCGATCAGGCAGCAGGGGGCGATCTAGCAGCGGCGGCGATCTGGCAGCGGGCAGCGGCGATCTGGCAGCGGGTGGCGGCGATCTGGCAGTGGCGGCGGCGGGTGCGGCACGCAGGGACCTCATTCTCCAGCTTCCACGGAAGGGATGAAGCTGGAGAGTGATGTCAGACATGTTTCACTCCGCCCCTCCACCGCTGATTGGAGTGAAAGCGTCACATGGACGCTTTCTCCAATCAGAGCTGGAGGGGGGTGAAACAGAGGGCACAGGAGCGATCGTGGCCACGGGGGGGCAAAGCCACCCCCCCTGGGGTCAACTAGAGGTCCTCACGTACCTGCGGGTCGGGTGACATTTCATTGACCCCGGTCACCCGACCCGCAGGAACGCGATCAAACCATGACGCATACGCTGCGTCATGGGTCGGAATGGCACCGACTTTCATGACGCAGCGTATGCGTCAAAGGTCGGGAAGGGGTTAATATTGTTACCCGGCCAATAGCAAAGTGGGCCCTATTTAATATCTTAAGACACTCTACAGGCGCTTCACCGAGTAGCCAAAATCAACTTATCCTATATATTTGGGCAGCAGCTACCCACAAAAGCCTTCTGCAATGCTGTACACAGAATTCACCTCCTCCTTATTCCCTTAATAAAAATAAATTTGAGTTTCTCTTTAAAATAGACTTAAAATAGACTGGACACATACTTTATTAGAAAAGTATGTTAAAATGTATTTTATATATATGGAGAAAGTTTATGATCACCTTACCGCTAACCATGAGACAAGCTTTACATTCTTGTTTTTAGTGCACTCTTTGGGACAT
Organism: Ranitomeya imitator; assembly: GCF_032444005.1. Lineage (NCBI taxonomy): Eukaryota > Metazoa > Chordata > Amphibia > Anura > Dendrobatidae > Ranitomeya > Ranitomeya imitator. The sequence continues at coordinate 930,699,359 of NC_091282.1, read as the reverse complement.
GAAAGATCAATTGGCAGTAAATGTTCTCATTCAATTGAATTTACATCCTTGGGTCACTTTCTTATTTATCTCCAATAATGCGTATTTATTTGGGGCAGAATTTTTAACTTATACTTTGATGCGCTGAAGGGAAACAGATGAAGTTTATAGGGAGGGGTGAAGGAAAATTTTATCCTATAGACAGGGATCAGTTTGTGTTTTTAATTTTGTATTACATTTTTGAAGAAGTCAAAAGTACATATGTGCACCACTCCAACTGCAATTATATCCAATCATGTAGGGAGCAGTATATGCGCAAGGTAGGAATGTACTGTGTATACCTGAACTTGTATACTAAATATGCACAGGAGTAGTGACATCATTTACATGTGCTGCCTTAATTACAGTAGATAGCCATCATTTGTCAGGTATCCACATTTAGATGCAATAACCTGCTGGCCTTACAGAGCAGATACTTCTAGGTTCAGTCACACAGATTAACAACCAGTCTGCGATATCAATAAAAATCAGACACGGTTAGTAATGGACTTGAGAAATCCTGGAACCAGAAATTAAGAGGTGAAGCAGACAAATTAATTCTGTGTTTATCGGTTCATTTCTGAGTTTTGTGAAACACTATTAGGGGGTAGGAATAATAAAAGTATGTAACATGCATAGCCTCACAGTTTGGTTACCCCTGAGGAAGCTATTTATATTTGGCAATACATATGGGGAAGGTGCTGTCTGCGCACAGTGGGGATATGCTGGGCTCTGGACCACTGACCTGTATTTTACATAGCCTCAGATTTTGTAATATTTTGCTTACTTAGATCATCACTAAGATACTGCATTTTTACACTGTATGTAATTATTCATTTTCTATATTGTTAGGACTGGCGGAACGCACCCAGAAAGATGATATAGATGCGTTCGCAGTCCGAGGTCCACCGTGCAGGTGAAAACCCGCTGCTAGTAAATTGCAGACTATATGGCGGTACACTAAAGTAAACACACGTGGGTTCAACCTCACCCAGCGTGAAGGAAGCAATCCTGTTGCGTCACAGGACCGCGGTACCGCACCTAAAGCGCGAGCAAGCAGTCAGCGTACTTAACCCCAACTGGGATTGAAGTCCGATTAGACCCTTGCTGGCACTACACCGCAACTGGGTGTGTAAGGAAACTAATTAGAAATATATAAATGCACAGGAGTGCGAGCAATGCCGCACTGACGGACGCCACCAACCACACAGGCTTGTGTATGGAAAGCGCTAGGCAAGCGCACGGCGCCGTACAGGCGAACACAGCAAGAGGACGCTGTAATGTGTGTATCGTGCAGATGGTTAGTCGGGCGCTAGATAGCTACCAACATCCGCGAGCAGACAACAACTCTAGGGAGGGATATTTAGGAGCTTTCATCCATCGACATACATCCATCTACACACACACATATATAATTATGAGACAATACTAGAGCATGGCCGTGCGGTCATGCGCAGTTTATATAGTTGCAGCACAGGAAGTGGCTACAGAACTTTTGCCCTTCCAAGACCTGCCAAGAGGACCAATGGGATGTGCCGCAGAGCCTGAGCACCTGACCCTCGATCTCCAACGGGAGATCTTGCCCTGGGCATGCTCAGTATGTGCAGACAAGGACTTAATCCCAGAGAAGTCCGCTTGCTGCTGACCAGTACTGGCTTTAATGGCAGAAGCTGGAGAAGCAGCAGTAACTCTTAGAACAGAGTGAGATTGAGCAAGACGCTGGGACCGACGTCTTTGCTGAGCAGACTCCACTGCGGCTGGAACAGAATGGCAGACCGCAGTGGAGATGGCTCGAGATCCCCCCTGTGCAGAAGCGGGAACTCGACCTCTAACATTACCCCCCCTCCTAGGGCCCCCCCCTCCTTGGGCCTCGCTACGTTCGAAGACAGCAATAAGCTGCGGAGCCCGAATGTGCTCAGCAGGCTCCCAGGACCTATCCTCAGGGCCGTAACCCTTCCAGTCCACCAAAAAATATTTTTTGCCACGTACCACCTTGCACCCCAAGATAGCGTTCACCTCGAAATCGTCCGTAGACGAACCCGATGTCTCGGCAGATGACTCAGAAAACCGGGACATGTATACGGGCTTAAGGAGGGACACATGAAAGGTGTCGGTGATACCAAGGCGTGGAGGAAGGGCCAGACGGTAGACCACAGGATTAACCTGTTCGAGGACCTTGAAGGGACCCAAGTAGCGCGGAGCAAATTTAGTGGACTCAACTCGCAGCCTGATGTTACGGGCGGAGAGCCACACCAAGTCGCCAGGAGCAAAGGTCGGAGCGGGCGCCGATGAGCATCGGCGGAGGACCTCATTCTCTCCTTAGAGGCCCGAATGGCATCCTGAGTGCGGTCCCAAATATCCCGTGCCTCCACAGCCCAGTCTGCCACCCTGGAGTCTGCGTAAGACACGGGCATAGGCACAGGTACCCGTGGATGCTGACCATAGTTGAGGAGGAATGGAGTTTGTCCAGTGGAGTCGGCTACGGCGTTGTTCAGCGCAAACTCTGCCCATGATAGCAAGGATGCTCAGTCATCCTGCCTGGCTGAAACAATGTCGCAGGTATGTGACCAAGGTCTGGTTGGCCCTCTCTACCAACCCATTCGTCTCGGGATGATAAGCGGAAGAGAGATTCAACTCAATACTGAGTAGACGACAAAGCTCTCTCCAGAACCAAGACGCAAACTGGGGACCTCGGTCACTGACAATTTTGTCAGGCATACCATGTAGGCGGAAGATATGTTTAATGAACAACGCTGCCAAGGCCCGTGCAGAAGGTAACCGTGGTAGCGGCACCAAATGCACCATTTTTGAGAAATGATCGGTGATGACCCAAATAATGGTACAGCCGCGAGATTTGGGTAAACCCACGGCAAAGTCCATCCCGACCATCTCCCAGGGCCTATCTGCCTTTGACGCGGAGATTTATTTTTGGCGCAGGAGACACACGCCAGAACATAATCCCTGACATCCCGGACCATATGCGTCCACCAGTACGTCCTCGCCAGTAGCTCAGATGTCCTTTTTGTCCCAAAGTGTCCACCCACCCTGGACGAATGAGCCCAAGAGAGAACCTCCGGTCGCAAATTAATGGGCACAAAAGTCTTGCCCGGAGGCACAGACTCCAGTGAAACCGGCGCTACGGTTCTCAGGCTCTCAGCAGGGACAATAAGCCGAGGCTCCTCTTCCTCCTCCTCAGTTGACATAAGGGAGCAAGAGAGAGCGTCAGCACGAATATTCTTCTCCCCGGCGAGATAATGCAGAGGAAAATGGAACCGGGAGAAAAATAAGGACCATCTGGCCTGACGAGAATTCAGCCGCTGGGCTGTGTGCAAATACACCAAATTTTTGTGGTCCGTGAAGACCTGGAAAGGAAACCGTGCACCCTCCAGAAGATGTCTCCACTCCGAAAAGGCCAACTTCATCGCTAGCAACTCCCTATCCCCGATGGAGTAATTTCTCTCCGCTGACGTAAAGGTCTTTGAGAAAAAGAAGCATGGATGCTTCCGACCTTGAGCATCCTTTTGATAGAGGACTGCTCCAGCACCAACGGATGAGGCATCCACCTCCATTAGGAATGGCTTATCAACATCGGGGCGACTTAAGATGGGAGTGCTAGCAAAGTGGGACTTAATAGAAGTGAAGGCCTTGGAGACCTCTTCCGACCACAATTTGGGATTTGCTCCCTTCTTGGTGAGGGCTACCAAGGGAGCTACCAGAGTTGAGAAGTGGGGAATGAACTGGCGGTAATAGTTAATGAACCCCATAAAGCGCTGCACCGCTTTAAGAGAATGGGGCTCTTGCCAGTCCATCACAGCCTGTAGTTTGGCAGGATCCATAGCCAATCCCTGGGCGGAGATGATATAGCCCAGGAATGGTAAAGACTCCTGCTCAAACATACACTTCTCCAACTTAGCATAAAGAGAGTTTGCCCGTAGAAGGTCGAAGACTCTGCCTACATCTCTCCGGTCGGAGTCCATATCTGGAGAAAAGATGAGAATATCATCCAGATAGACTACAACTGAGGTGGAAAGCATATCCCGGAAGATGTCGTTGACAAAGTCTTGGAAAACGGCTGGAGCATTACAGAGCCCGAAGGGCATCACCAGATACTCATAGTGCCCATCTCTGGTGTTAAACGCCGTTTTCCATTCGTCCCCCTCACGGATGCGAATCAGGTTATAAGCACCCCGCAGATCTAATTTAGTAAACACTCTAGCTCCCCGAAGCCTATCGAAGAGCTTGGATATCAGGGGCAAAGGATACTTGTTCTTAACCGTGATAGCGTTAAGACCCCTGTAGTCTATGCATGGACGTAGTTCCCCATTCTTCTTCTGCACGAAGAAGAACCCTGCCCCAGCAGGTGACACTGACTTCCTGATGAACCCTCTTGCCAGATTCTCTTGAATGTACTGAGACATGGCCTCCGTCTCCGGGAGAAATAATGGATAAACTCAACCCCGGGGAGGCTCCGCACCAGGCAAGAGATCGATAGGACAGTCATAGGGGCGATGGGGCGGAAGGGTCTCCGCCGCCTTTTTGGAGAACACGTCTGCATAAGACCAATATTGCTTGGGGAGAGAGGATAGATCTGCGGGTACCTCTGTAGTAGCAACCTGAACGCACTCTCGGTGACACCTACCCCCACATGATTCACCCCATCCCAGAATTCTGCCAGAGGACCACTCGATGTGAGGAGAGTGGTACCGTAACCAAGGTATCCCCAACAGGATCTCATCAATCCCCTCAGGAATGATGAGCAGAGATATAATCTCCTGATGGGATGGTGACATGGACAGAGTAAAAGGGATGGTCTGATGTGTAATCTGTGCGGGGAGTGTCGACCCATTCACCACTCGTACCGTTACTGGTTGAGATAGCATAACCAGGGGTATTGCGTGACGTTGGGCGAAGGCAGAAGACATAAAATTGCCCTCCGCCCCAGAATCCACGCAGAGCTCTACCGAGTGGGAGGATGAGCCAAAAGTAATTGTCCCCTTGAAAGACAATTTGGAGGCAAACGTCGCAGTGTCTAGTGCACCTCCACCTACTACCACTAGACGCTGACGTTTCCTCGACCGCTGATGACATCTGGTGGCAAGATGTCCTGACTGTTGGCATACATGGCAAACCTGGAGTGCACGGGCGGTCCGGGACTTAGATCCTGCTCGTGACACCACCTTAAGTTCATGGGGCTCAGGAGCCTGGACTGGAAATTCTAAAGGTTTGGTGAAGGTGGGAGCCAGCCGAAACCTCTGCCTACACTGGGCTCGCTCTAACCTCCGCTCGTGAAAACGGAGGTCAATACGAGTAGATATAGTTATTAATTCCTCCAGTGTGGCGGGAATCTCCCTAGTGGCCAGGGCGTCCTTAACGTGGTCAGCCAGCCCCCTCCAAAATATAGGGATAAGGGCTTTATCCGACCACTCCAGCTCAGATGCAAGAGTGCGGAAGTGGACGGCAAAAAGGCTGACCAAGGACGAGCCCTGAGTCAATGCCAACAGTTGGAGCGCCGTATCATGGGTGACACGAGGTCCCAAAAAGACCTGTTTCAGAGTGCTCAGGAATAACGGAGCACTCTGCACCACAAGATCATCACACTCCCACAGCGGTGTAGCCCACTGCAATGCCCTGTCCGACAATAAGGAAATGATAAAGCCCACCTTAGCCCGCTCTGTAGGGAAACGAGAGGCCAGAAGCTCGAGATGTATTGAGCACTGACTCACGAAACCCCTACAGGACTTACTGTCACCAGAAAATTTCTCTGGTAGCGGGAGGTGAGATAGCGTCGGTACAGGGGCAGCAGTGGACAAGGTAGCTGCAGCCACACTTGCAGCCTGAACAGCGACAGCAGTAACATCCACAGCTGAAGTTGAACGCTCTAGAGCCGCCAACCTTCCCTCCAGCTGCTGGATGTACCGGTGTAAACGCTGATCGTCCGCCATTTACTAGCCAGACCTTGGCGCTAGTATTATGTTAGGACTGGCGGAACGCACCCAGAAAGATGATATAAATGCGTTCGCAGTCCGAGGTCCACCGTGCAGGTGAAAACCCGCTGCTAGTAAATTGCAGACTATATGGCGGTAGACTAAAGTAAACACACGTGGGTTCAACCTCACCCAGCGTGAAGGAAGCAATCCTGTTGCGTCACAGGACCGCGGTACCGCACCTAAAGCGCGAGCAAGCAGTCAGCGTACTTAACCCCAACTGGGATTGAAGTCCGATTAGACCCTTGCTGGCACTACACCGCAACTGGGTGTGTAAGGAAACTAATTAGAAATATATAAATGCACAGGAGTGCGAGCAATGCCGCACTGACGGACGCCACCAACCACACAGGCTTGTGTATGGAAAGCGCTAGGCAAGCGCACGGTGCCGTACAGGCGAACACAGCAAGAGGACGCTGTAATGTGTGTATCATGCAGATGGTTAGTCGGGCGCTAGATAGCTACCAACATCCGCGAGCAGACAACAACTCTAGGGAGGGATATTTAGGAGCTTTCATCCATCGACATACATCCATCTACACACACACATATATAATTATGAGACAATACTAGTGCATGGCCGTGCGGTCATGCGCAGTTTATATAGTTGCAGCACAGGAAGTGGCTACAGAACTTTTGCCCTTCCAAGACCTGCCAAGAGGACCAATGGGATGTGCCGCAGAGCCTGAGCACCTGACCCTCGATCGCCAACGGGAGATCTTGCCCTGGGCATGCTCAGTATGTGCAGACAAGGACTTAGTCCCAGAGAAGTCCGCTTGCTGCTGACCAGTACTGGCTTTAATGGCAGAAGCTGGAGAAGCAGCAGTAACTCTTAGAACAGAGTGAGATTGAGCAAGACGCTGGGACCGACGTCTTTGCTGAGCAGACTCCACTGCGGCTGGAACAGAATGGGAGACCGCAGTGGAGATGGCTCGAGATTCCCCCTGTGCAGAAGCGGGAACTCGACCTCTAACATATATAACACTACTCCAGTGTGTCCACTGTGGTTTAAATATTCAACTGATTTTGTGTATATTTGTCCACCCTCTCTGTTGTACACTATTTGGGGTAGTCTTATTTTCTGTATGGTCAGGATTCCACCTAATGGTGAGTCTGGCAGCAGTGAGTGACAGTTCAGCTGTCCAATATAGGACAAGGGTGTGCTGAGCTGTCAGTATGGTAATGGACAGCTCAGCCATCTAATCAGAGGCTGAAGCATGATCTGTCAGTGTGGCGATTAACAGTTCAGCCATCCAGGCAAGGCCAGGGTGTGCCGGGGCTTCCTCCTAGTGTCTACTATTCAAGTGATTACCTGGCTATTTAGCTGCCTCTTTGCCTCCCATTGGTGCCAGTTGTAGTTTTGTTCAAATGGTGTGTGCTTGATTGGTTTTCTGTGTTCCTGTATTTGATTGTCATTGCCTGACCTTAGACTTTGCCTTTGACCATCTGTTTGCCTTGCCCTTTTGTCTTAATCTGCTTCCTTCACAGAATTCTGACCTTGGACTGTGAACTGACTGTGCCTTTACCGATATCTATTTGTTAATGATGAGCCCTCTTGGTATCTGACCATGGACCTCTTGACAACCCAGCCTCAAGGCTTGAGTATGAGTAGTGACTACCATCAAACATGTTAGGTGTGTCTGAGAACCATGTGCAGTAGAAAATACACAGATTGTCAAATCCGCCAAAATTCAAATTAGTCAATTTATGAGAATTAAAATGGAAATTTGAATTGCAACTAAGTTATTTGATGAAAATAAATTGTTTATTATTATGCTAAGGGGATAACTCCAGAACCCAGAGCATAATAAACGTAGGATTTAAAGAAAATAAATACTTATCTCACAAGTCACCTTTGCCAGCCACCCTGCAGCCTGCCGACAAAGCATGACGTCTAGTCTCCATCTTGGGGGATGAACATGACGACGTCATGATGCACGCTGCTATGGCACAATGCACTGACATCAAAGGCCTACTCGGTGTCAGAAGCCCTGGTATAAAGTAAAAGTAGGTCAAAGAGGATATCTGCGAGTGTGTAAGGCAAAAAGAAGAGGAATGGAAGACCAGACAGTGGGCTGCCGGGGCAGTGGAAGTATTGAGTGATGAACTGAATATTATTTTTTTTTAGCCTTTTGACTGTCCTCTACAGTTCAAATGGAGGCCAGCTGGATGCCATTTTGCTGAATTCATGCAGAGTGAAAGAAACCGAAACATTTGTATTTTGAAGAATCTGAGCATTTATAAAATTTGCTGAGAGTTCAATACCACTCAAATAAATTCACTCATCTCTAGAATTTAAATACGGTATTTGAATTATTATCCTGTATAATTAAATTGCACAGAAACTCTTTCACGGTGGCTAATAAGCTCCAATCTTCCAATTGTTTGCAATAAAAATACTGGACTGAAAAGATTTTCCACATCATACTCCAAAGCACTTGGCACTGAAAGAGGAATTATCACTTCTTTTGTTCAGCAACAGACCCAAACAGTCTTTGCTTACAGCATTACAAACATAGTTTATATGTCTAGCTGATTACATCGACTGCGACTGATACTGCATTTACTCCATTCAGCAGCTTACTACTTTCACTGGTGCAGATTCCTGGCTGTACAGTAGATTCAGTCTCCTAGGGTGCTACCATTCAGATTACACAAAGGGATGGCATTTAGACATGTTCATAAAATCTATGACTGGGGGATATGGTAAGGGTCTGGGAATCAGTGACTCAGAAATGTATTATCGGAGTCATTACCTTTAAATTAGTGCACAGAAATAGACAGAGCAGACCCACTTTGCCCCTCTGATGTAATTTTTCTAGGAAGAGAATAATTTTTGCTAATTAATAAACACAACTATGCCAACGATTAAACTTTCAGGAAAGGTAACCAAAAGGGAGACATTTATTTATAATGTTTACATTTCTAAAACAAGACAATCTCCAGCCAAAAACTAACAAAGCAATTTTTCCTCCTCTCTGCAAAATTACATTCCTCTGTGATGCTGCATTATCCTGGCTTTTCTCTGGTTCACGGCATCATTAACTGCTGCACTGAGTGTTAGGAACTAGTCCAAATCACCTGTATACAGCACACAGGTGGAAAAACGTGACAACAACCTACTATGACAATGTTTAATCCAACATATGACAGGAGTGACACTGTATGCAACGCCCCTCAGAGATGAAAACGGTCTTACTAAAAAATTCCAGAGTTATTATGAGCAACTAAAATAGCAATTATACTTGTAAATCCGGTTGTGAAAATTCTTTGCATAATCTGAATGTTTGCAAAGGACAGCAGTGACCCTTTTGTTTGAATTATTATACATGTGGGGCCACAAATCTCAATATTGCAAAGCCTCCGATTGCCCGGAACCGATGTGTATAATAGTTCAAGACTTCCTAATAAGCTCATATAAACGGAACCCCTTTAAATGGAAAACAGAAAATTAAACTAAACTACTCTCATGTTTTGCAGTGTGTGAGGAATATAAACAAATGCTATTAGGTGCTGTTAATGCAGTATATAAGATCAAATCAACTCCCATTGACTATGCAGGTCCTGCACCTCCCCATTTCTTGAATCTTTGCATTATTATTCACAGACTGAGAATATCACTCCCATTTACAATGTTTTTCAGCACTGCATTAACACTCCACAATCAGTTTCAGGCCTTTCTATCCTCTATTTGCAATAATGTAATAACGCAATAACTGTATATCGTTGTATAAGAAGTGTTTCACGAGGAGGTCCTAACACTGGTCCTGATCTGCCCTTGTCTATTCTGCGATCTTGTCGTCACATAGCGAGGAGATTCACTGGAGTTAGGGACCATACTGATTGGGTAAACATTTTCGCGATTAGATGGCTTTTATGCTTTTTTGATAAACAAAAATGTTAACCAAGTATTGTATGTTTGTTCATGTTACTATTTATTTAATGACTGCAGTTTGCCTACGCATTGTTTTTATTCTAGGTTTTGATTGTTGACCACCACAGATTACATGTGCACCTGCATATTACACTCATAGTAACAGGTGAGTTGGCCCTGGTTTTTGGTTTTCTGTACAGAAGTTGTACTTTTTGTCACTTGCCCATGTCCTCTATGAGGTTACACTAAAATTACTCAATGGTATCAACAGGGATTAACTTATATTTTAAATCTGGCAGCCAATGGTTAAAAAAATCCCATTTTAACCAATCCATAATAAAACAGAACTTTGTTGTTAAATTAGAAATATGAGTAACTAGTGCAAATCACATGTTATGGTACACATTAAAATTACACTCTGTTCCTTATTGGTCCTAACTATCTTTACATGTATCCCAAGTGGTCAAACTGCTACACTGGTTGAGTCATTCAATTATAATATACTTATGAATATATCTAATTTTTTACAGTACTTTTTGCAATGTGTCTCATCCCTTTCACCCTTACATCCATTATGTAATTGTATACCTAATAAATTTGAGTATTTGCTTACATCTTTAGACCACAATATCTTTTTCACTTTTCTTTGCCGCCATGTTATATGACGATAAGTCGTTGTTAGTCCTTGCTTCATTTACATGGCCCTAGTCCTTTATGTAAGGTCATTATTATTATTTTTTATCAGCCTTGTGTTTGAGTCATGTGAGCTCTATTTATCTATTTGCAGCTACAAAGGTGTACAGCTTCTATAGTCTCAAGATGACTAACTAGCATGACGCAAAATGTCTTCCATCCATGAACTAACATCAGAGTTTGCATCGTATTTTGTAATGTCTACTGACCAGAAGAACTAGCTATTAAAAGAGAAAAAGAGCCTCCCATGTTTCTCCCCCATGGGCTTCATCAGGGTAATGAGGCAAATGTGCACCTTAAATGATTAGCACTAGTAATATTTTTAATTCAACAACTAAAAATTATGATTTATTTTGGGTTGGTTAAAACGATTTTTATTTAACTCAATGGGTCTCACAAACTAAATTCATTGGGGCCAATTTGTTATATTGCTATGTTTTGTGCAGAAATCAGAGAACCTTGGGAATCCCATCCAAGTAGGATTTTAATATGTAAACTCCACATTGATGATGTCCATTTGATTCAACCCCAGGACACTACTGCTGCATTATGACAGTGCTGCATTATGACAGTGCAAGTCACTGATTTTTTGGGGTCTCTCTGATATAAAATGAGGTTATTTTGGAGAACTGTTTTGTTGCCACATTATGTCTTGTTTGCACGGATATCCCATGTCTCCATTTAACTCTTAGCTTGTTCAACATTGAAAAAATGTTAAAGAACTTGATAATAACTTTATAGTAGAGTTATATTGCTGCCTTACTTAGAGTGCAGCTACTGAGAGAAAATGAGTTTATTTCTTCCCAGAGCTGAAGGATTTCAGTCATGAGGGCATGAACGGAGCAGCTACAGCCACCGCGCACTATGTGGTGGTTATAAAAAAACCCTGTCACCTTGATTGACTACCGATTCAGCAGTGTATCGAGAAATTTCTCCCTGTCCTCGTTAATTAGTGAGGTAACAATTTAGCAGTAAGGGCTCAGTCATTTTCTCATATATGAAATATTTTTTCAGTGTGCTGGATCCATTTCTCCTTCATGTGTCAGTTTTTATAGTCTGTGTGTCATTTGGATTTTCCTGTATGAAAAAAAATTATTGAAGTTTTTTCAAATCTTCTTTTATAACCTGCCTAGTGAAAAACAAACCACACTGGGATAATACATAGATGATTTCTGAGTGATATCTGTTTTTTTTCCATGTACCCATTTATTTGACTGAGTGAGTTTGATTCATAAATCATAAATCTCTACATCTTTTGTGTATACAAAAAAGGATATGTGAAAATCCCCACATCAAGTCAAAATCACTGTTAGAAAACATACAATAATAACGCATGTCTGAATGAGGTCTTAGCTAAAGAAAGGATGTGCACTCCAGGGACAAAGAAATATTCCTCCTACTGGTAATTTCCATTTTACAAGAAAATGAAAGACATGATCCAACTAAAAAGAAGAAGAATATCTGGTAATTTATAGACTATTATAACAAAGAGTAGCATCAGAAGTGTCATCTGCAGAACATAAGGGGTAGATGAAAAAAATAGATCAAAAGAAATAGACTGCTATTAAGATTTTCCTTTATTCAATCTGCCAAAAATTACCCACTTCTATTAATAATTAGTGGATGACTTGTTTGCAGAAAATGTCTGTGGACCATGTGATGTTTAGATCTTTCATGGCAACAACCAATAAATAAAAAAATTGCTAAACACGCTACTTGTCAAGTTCAAAGTATCCATATTTGCTTTTAGAGCAAAATGTAAATTAAGGCATTATCATGTTACATAGTAACATAGTTATTAAGGTTGAAGGAAGACTTTAAGTCCATCTAGTTCAACCCATAGCCTAACCTAACATACCCTAACATGTTGATCCAGAGGAAGGCAAAAAAAAAACCCATGTGGCAAAGAGTAAGCTCCACATTGGGGGAAAAAAATTCCTTCCCGACTCCACATACGACAATCAGACTAGTTCCCTGGATCAACACCCTATCAAGGAATCTAGTATATATAACCTGCAACATTATACTTTTCAAGAAAGGTATCCAGTCCCCTCTTAAATTTTAGTAATGAATCACTCATTACAACATCATACGACAGAGAATTCCATAGTCTCACTGCTCTTACAGTAAAGAATCTGCATCTGTTACTATGCTCAAACCTTCTTTCCTCCAGACGTAGAGGATGCCCCCTTGTCCTTGTCTCAGGTCTATAATTAAAAAGATCATCACAAAGGTCTTTGTACTGCCCCCTCATATATTTAGACATTAAAATAAGATCACCCCTTAGCCTTCGTTTTTCCAAACTAAATAGCCCCAAGTGTAATAACCTATCTTGGTATTGCAGACCCCCCAGTCCTCTAATAACCTTGGTCGCTCTTCTCTGCACCCGCTCTAGTTCAGTTATGTCTTTCTTATACACCGGAGACCAGAACTGTGCACAGTATTCTAATTGTGGTCGAACTAGTGACTTGTATAGAGGTAAAATTATGTTCTCCTCATGAGCATCTATGCCTCTTCTAATGCATCACATTATTTTATTTGCCTTTGTTGTCCTTTTGGTTTGCACACAACGGTTTCATGTAATGAAGGTTAAAACCTATCTCTGCACATTTAGTCTCTTTTCTGCATTACTCATCACGGCTGTCCTGGTCCAGCCTCAGTCACCTTGCTTAAACTTTTATTGGTTATACAGATATGTGACCACTGCAGCCAATCATTGACTACAAAAGTACCATAAGGAGCAGCAGAGGATCAGTAGGTGAGTCTATGCTATGTGTTACTTGTTTTTTCTCGGTGTGTTTTTTGATTAAGACACCAAGTCGAAATGCGTCGGAATAACGCTGCTACTCCATGAACTCTTTGTGCATGAAGCTGTAAGATAAGTTTTATCTTGTATTTTCTTTGAGTGGATCACCATAATAATTATTTTTAAAACAACGTTTTTCAGTTTTTGAATTTCCCCCAAAATTTAAAATAATCAATAAATTTTGTTTAACTTCACAATTGTGTTCCACTTGTTATTGATTCTTCACCAAAAATTTACATTTGGTATCTTTATGTTTGAAGCATGATATGTGGGAAAAGGTTGAAAAGTTCCAGTGGACCGAACACTTTTGCAAGGCACTGTCATGGAGTGTGTGTGACCCAAACGAAGTAATAGCACTGTTTCAACAGTACAATAAAAAATTCAAGCCATAACATATCTTATCAGAGAAATTTGTTTCTTTTCTCAATCAGGACTGATCATTCATTCTCAAAATTCTCTATTCCTGCTAAAATTTGTATTCAGTGAAGACAGATTGTTACATTACTGAGATTGGAGATGGCAGCTACAACTGATAAGATTCTATGTACCGTATTTTTCGGACTATAAAATGCACAAGACTATAAGACACACCTAGGTTTTCGAGAAGGAAAATAGAAAACAAATTGAAGCAAAAAATGTGGTAAATTATTTTCTAATATCCAGGTATACATGGACCCCTCATCCCCATGTCCATCTCATCCCTATCCTGGTATTCATGGCCCCTTCTTCCCTATCCTGGTATGCATGGCCCCTCATCCCTATTCTGGTATGCATGGTCTACTCATCTACATCATCTTGGTATGAAAGGCGCCCATCCCCATCCTGGTATCCATGGCCATAAAAAAAAAACAAAAAAACATAAACCGTTCCACTTACCTTCCCTGCGCTCCCTTACAGCATCTTTTTGTGATGCAGCTGACAGGGTCATAGGAGCACATAACAGATGTACTGACATGCTACAAGTACCTCGGCATCCCACATGGATATGGTAACCATAAAGAGGAGGGAAGGAAAGCAGCAACATCCAAATACCATCAAAGGGTAAGACAGGTCCTTAAGAGCCAGCTCAAAGGGAAGAATAAAATCCTTGCCATCAATACAAATGCCCTGCTAGTTATCAGATACCCTGCTGGCCAAAAGAAGAGAAGGAAGCTGCAGATATGAAGACACAAAAGCTCCTCAATGCATGGAGTTCTCCACCCTAAGTCTAACACCCAAAGATTGTATACCAACAGAAAGGATGGCGGTCGAGGCTTGATAAACTTCCAAGCCACCATAACGTATGAAACAAGGAGTAACCAGAAATACATCAGAAAAATGGCACTAAAAGATGAGATGCTGAGGGAAAACCTAAAGCAGCAAAAACAGAACATAAAGCGCCATGGCAAGACAAGCCGCTGCATGGGATATACCATCGACAGATATTGGAGGTAGCTGACATGGAGAAATCCTACCAATGGCTGGAGAAAGCTGGACTCCGAGACAGCACAAAGGCCCTAATCATAGCGGCACAAGAGCAAGCACTAGGTACCAGATCCATAGAAGCAGAAATATACCACAAAAGGCAAGACCCTAGGTGCAGACTATGCAAAGAAACCTCAGAAATCGTCCAACACATAGTGGCAGGATGCAAAAAGCAAGCAGGAACAGCGTATACGGAACGTCAAACATATGGGCTAAGTCCCCCTAAGTTCAGGTGGGAGACCCCAGAAAAAGTGGTGAAGAATGAAAGGGATAAATTCTGTGGGGCTTCATGATCCAGACAGATAAGCAAGTGTTGGCTAACCAACCAGACATTATGATAGTAGACAAGGATCAGAAGAAAGTAATGAAAATAGATGTGGCAGTGCCAAGTGACAGCAACATCAGAAAGAAGGAATATGAGAAGCTGGAGAAATAACAGGGCCTCAAAGGAGAGAGAAGAAGGCAACAGTGATTCCAGTGGTGTATGGAGCACTTGGAGCAGTGACCCCTAAGTTGTGAAAATGGCTACAACAGATCCCAGGAGCAACATCTGAGCTCTCTGTCCAGAAAAGCGCAATTCTGGGAACAACTAATATTCTGCTCAGAACCCTCAAACTCACAGGTAGAGGACCTGATAAT
Source organism: Ranitomeya imitator (assembly GCF_032444005.1). NCBI lineage: Eukaryota > Metazoa > Chordata > Amphibia > Anura > Dendrobatidae > Ranitomeya > Ranitomeya imitator. The sequence goes on along the minus strand of NC_091282.1, from coordinate 930,683,881 downwards.
TAGAAAGGACAAAAAAGGAAGTTTTATATATGTATTCAAAAATAATACATATAAGAATAAGAAACTGCAAAATATATTATCAGACAAATCTGCTTCTGTCATTATCAAAATTGTCAATTTACAGGTAAACTCAGCGATTACACTTTTTTGTTTTCAATACTGAGATAGCAGATGACAATTAGTGCTTACAAGGTTCTATGGAGAACTGTAATTGTTATTTCAGCCTCTTTTTCTTCTTCCTCCTACCCCTCCCCTCTCCATAGAACATTATGAGTACCAACTTTCATCTATCTCAGCAAGTAGAAAATCCGTTTTCACTCAGATTTTACCCATGATTTGAGTGTGAAAGAGTCCATTAGGCTGGGTTCACATTGCGTTAGTGGGTGTCCGCTGACGGAATCCGTTACATGGTGCAATTAACGCTATGTAACGGATCCGTTAGCGCACCCATTGACCGCAATGTATCTAACGCATCGCTAACGTATGCCATTTTTGGCATGCGTTAGCGATGTCCCGTTATTTTCTGATGAACCTCGAATGCTGCTTGCAGCGTTCGAGGTCCGTTTCTCGCTAGCGCAGATCGGGCATCTGCGCTAGTGGGATCGCTAAATGCAATCTTTTTGTACATTGCGTTAGCGCATTCCGTTAGCGTATGCACTAAACGGATTGCACTAACGCAATGTGAACCTAGCCTTAGGAGAAAAAAGCAAATTTACATGATAAGATATATTACAAAGTTGTTTATTTTCATGACATGATTTATGAACAAAAAAAGAAACTAAGATTACGGTTACCATTTAAACCTGGATTTAATTGTATTTACCTTTAAAGGAAATGATACGCAGGGTAAATGTTACACTTTCATGTCAATGAACTAAAGGTAATCGTGTGACCAAGTATAATCATCTTCTCAGTTTCCAAGGTATAATGCTGTTAGCAATTAATTGTTCCACTTTCCCAGAAAATGTCACGCAAGTAGAAAAAATACACTTTGTGTAAAGTGATGAAAGGTGCAAATGAAATTTAAACTCAGTTTAACCCCTTCATGACCCAGCCTATTTTGACCTTAAAGACCTTGCCGTTTTTTGCAATTCTGACCAGTGTCCCTTTATGAGGTAATAACTCAGGAACGCTTCAACGGATCCTAGCGGTTCTGAGATTGTTTTTTCGTGACATATTGGGCTTCATGTTAGTGGTAAATTTAGGTCAATAAATTCTGCGTTTATTTGTGATAAAAACGGAAATTTGGCGAAAATTTTGAAAATTTCGCAATTTTCACATTTTGAATTTTTATTCTGTTAAACCAGAGAGATATGTGACACAAAATAGTTAATAAATAACATTTCCCACATGTTTACTTTACATCAGCACAATTTTGGAAACAACATTTTTTTTTGTTAGGAAGTTATAAGGGTTAAAATTTGACCAGCGATTTGTCATTTTTACAACGAAATTTACAAAACCATTTTTTTTAGGGACCACCTCACATTTGAAGTCAGTTTGAGGGGTCTATATGGCTGAAAATACCCAAAAGTGACACCATTCTAAAAACTGCACCCCTCAAGGTACTCAAAACCACATTCAAGAAGTTTATTAACCCTTCAGGTGCTTCACAGCAGCAGAAGCAACAAGGAAGGAAAAAATGAACATTTAACTTTTTAGTCACAAAAATTATCTTTTAGCAACAATTTTTTTATTTTCCCAATGGTAAAAGGAGAAACTGAACCACGAAAGTTGTTGTCCAATTTGTCCTGAGTATGCGGATACCTCATATGTGGTGGTAAACCACTGTTTGGGTGCACGGCAGGGCTTGGAAGGGAAGGAGCGCCATTTGACTTTTTGAATCAAAAATTGGCTCCACTCTTTAGCGGACACCATGTCACGTTTGGAGAGCACCCGTGTGCCTAAAAATTGGAGCTCCCCCACAAGTGACCCCATTTTGGAAACTAGACGCCCCAAGGAACTTATCTAGATGCATAGTGAGCACTTTGAACCCCCAGGTGCTTCACAAATTGATCCGTAAAAATGAAAAAGTACTTTTTTTTCACAAAAAAATTCTTTTAGCCTCAATTTTTTCATTTTCACATGGGCAACAGGATAAAATGGATCCTAAAATGTGTTGGGCAATTTCTCCTGAGTACACTAATACCTCACATGTGGGGGTAAACCACTGTTTGGGCACATGGTAAGGCTCGGAAGGGAAGGAGCGCCATTTGACTTTTTGAATGAAAAATTATTTCCATCGTTAGCGGACACCATGTCGCGTTTGGATAGCTCCTGTGTGCCTAAACATTGGCGCTCCCCCACAAGTGACCCCATTTTGGAAACTAGACCCCCCAAGGAACTTATTTAGATGCCTAGTGAGCACTTTAAACCCTCAGATGCTTCACAAATTGATCTGTAAAAATGAAAAAGTACTTTTTTTTTTTCACAAAAAAATTCTCTTCGCCTCAATTTTTTCATTTTCACATGGGCAGTAGGATAAAATGGATCATAAAATTTGTTGGGCAATTTCTCCCGAGTACGCTGATACCTCATATGTGGGGGTAAACCACTGTTTGGGCACTCGGCAGGGCTCGGAAGGGAAGGCGTGCCATTTGACTTTTTGAATGGAAAATTAGCTCCAATTGTTAGCGGACACCATGTCGCGTCTGGAGAGCCCCTGTGTGCCTAAACATTGGAGCTCCCCCACAAGTGACCCCATTTTGGAAACTAGACACCCCAAGGAACTTATCTAGATGCACATTGAGCACTTTAAACCCCCAGGTGCTTCACAGAAGTTTAGAACGCAGAGCCATGAAAATAAAAAATAATTTTTCTTTCCTCAAAAATGATTTTTTAGCCTGGAATTTCCTATTTTGCCAAGGATAATAGGAGAAATTGGACCCCAAATATTGTTGTCCAGTTTGTCCTGAGTATGCAGATACCCCATATGTGGGGGTAAACCACTGTTTGGGCGCACGGCAGGGCTCGGAAGGGATGGCATGCCATTTGGCTTTTTAAATGGAAAATTAGCTCCAATCATTAGCGGACACCATGTCACGTTTGGAGAGCCCCTGTGTGCCTAAACATTGGAGATCCCCAGAAATGACCCAATTTTGGAAACTAGACCCCCAAAGGAACTAATCTAGATGTGTGGTGAGGACTTTGAACCCCCAAGTGCTTCACAGAAGTTTATAACGCAGAGCCATGAAAATAAAAAAAAAAATTATTTTCTCAAAAATGATCTTTTAGCCTGCAATTTTTTATTTTCCCAAGGGTAACAGGAGAAATTTGACCCCAAAAGTTGTTGTCCAGTTTCTCCTGAGTACGCTGATACCCCATATGTGGGGGTAAATCACTGTTTGGGCACATGCCGGGGCTCGGAAGTGAAGTAGTGACGTTTTGAAATGCAGACTTTGATGGAATGCTCTGTGGGCGTCACGTTGCGTTTGCAGAGCCCCTGATGTGGCTTAACAGTAGAAACCCCCCACAAGTGACCCCATTTTGGAAACTAGACCCCCAAAGGAACTTATCTAGATGTGTGGTGAGCACTTTGAACCCCCAAGTGCTTCATAGAAGTTTATAATGCAGAGCCGTGAAAATAATAAATACGTTTTCTTTCCTCAAAAATAATTATTTAGCCCAGAATTTTTTATTTTCCCAAGGGTAACAGGAGAAATTGGACCCCAATAGTTGTTGTCCAGTTTCTCCTGAGTACGCTGATACCCCATGTGTGGGGGTAAACCACTGTTTGGGCACACGTCGGGGCTCAGAAGGGAAGTAGTGACTTTTGAAATGCAGACTTTGATGGAATGGTCTGCGGGCGTCACATTGCGTTTGCAGAGCCCCTGGTGTGCCTAAACAGTAGAAACCCCCCACAAGTGACCCCATTTTAGAAACTAGACCCCCCAAGGAACTTATCTAGATATGTGGTGAGCACTTTGAACCCCCAAGTGCTTCACAGACGTTTACAACGCAGAGCCGTGAAAATAAAAAATCATTTTTCTTTCCTCAAAAATGATGTTTTAGCAAGCATTTTTTTAGATTCACAAGGGTAACAGGAGAAATTGGACCCCAGTAATTGTTGCGCAGTTTATCCTGAGTACACTGATACCCCATATGTGGGGGTAAACCACTGTTTGGGCACACTTCAGGGCTCGGAAGTGAGGGAGCACCATTTGACTTTTTGAATACGAGATTGGCTGGAATCAATGGTGGTGCCATGTTGCGTTTGGAGACCCCTGATGTGCCTAAACAGTGGTAACCCCTCAATTCTACCTCCAACACTAACCCCCCCACACCCCTAACCCTAATCCCAACTGTAGCCATAACCCTAATCACAACCCTAACCACAACCCTAATTCCAACCCTAACCCTAAGGCTATGTGCCCACGTTGCGGATTCGTGTGAGATATTTCCGCACCATTTTTGAAAAATCCGCGGGTAAAAGGCACTGCGTTTTACCTGCGGATTTTCCGCGGATTTCCAGTGTTTTTTGTGCGGATTTCACCTGCGGATTCCTATTGAGGAACAGGTGTAAAAAGCCGCGGAATCCGCACAAAGAATTGACATGCTGCGGAAAATACAACGCAGCGTTTCCGCGCGGTATTTTCTGCACCATGGGCACAGCGGATTTGGTTTTTCATATGTTTACATGGTACTGTAAACCTGATGGAATACTGCTGCGAATCCGCAGCGGCCAATCCGCAGCCAAATCCGCACCGTGTGAACATAGCCTAATTCTAAAGGTATGTGCACACGCTGCGGAAAACGCTGCAGATCCGCAGCAGTTTCCCATGAGTTTACAGTTCAATGTAAACCTACGGGAAACAAAAATCGCTGTACACATGCTGCGGAAAAACTGCACGGAAACGCAGCGGTTTACATTCCGCAGCATGTCACTTCTTTGTGCGGATTCCGCAGCGGTTTTACAACTGCTCAAATAGAAAATCGCAATTGTAAAACCGCAGTGAAATGCGCAGAAAAAAACGCGGTAAATCCGCCATAAATCCGCAGCGGTTTAGCACTGCGGATTTATCAAATCCGCAGCGGAAAAATCCGCAGAGGACCAGAATACGTGTGCACATACCGAAACCCTAACCCTAGCCCTAACCCTACCCCTAACCCTAGCCCTACCCCTAGCCCTAACCCTAACTGCCATGCGCCCGCCATTTTGGAAGATGGCGGCGCCCAGGGAGAAGACGGACGGGACCCCGGCTGGATCGGTAAGTATGATGGGGTGGGAGGGGACCATGGGGGGGGGATCGGAGCACGGGGGGGGGGAATCGGAGCACGGGGGGGGATCGGAGCACGGGGGGGGAATCGGAGCGCGGCAGGCGTGGAACGGAGCACGGGGGGCGTGGAACGGAGCACGGGGGGCTGGAACGGAGCATGGGGGGGTGGAACGGAGCACGGGGGGGTGGATCTGAATGCAGGGGGGGTGATTGGAGCACGGGGGGGTGATTGGAGCATGGGGGGAGCGGACAAGAGCACGGGGGGGAGCGGAGCACTGGATGGAGGGGAGCCGGAGCAGTGTACCGGCCAGATCGGGGGGCTGGGGGGGCGATCGGTGGGGTGGGGTGGGGGTACACTAGTATTTCCAGCCATGGCCGATGATATTGCAGCATCGGCCATGGCTGGATTGTAATATTTCACCCGTTATAATGGGTGAAATATTACAAATCGCTCTGATTGGCAGTTTCACTTTCAACAGCCAATCAGAGCGATCGTAGCCACGAGGGGGTGAAGCCACCCCCCCTGGGCTAAACTACCACTCCCCCTGTCCCTGCAGATCGGGTGAAATGGGAGTTAACCCTTTCACCCGATCTGCAGGGACGCGATCTTTCTGTGACACAGCATATGCGTCACAGGTCGGATTGGCACCGACTTTCATGACACATACGCTGTGTCACAGGTCGGGAAGGGGTTAAAGAAATGTATAAACTATATCTTTAAAACATAACAGGTATTTTCCAAATTTTACAACAGATCCAATATTATAACAATTTCTGTTCAGTAATGTCCATAAAATTTATTCTTAATCCCAACATTTTGGAACAGTCAATGTTTTCTTCAAAGACTCAAGAGTGTGCACAGAAATGACTTGGTACTGCATATTTTCCTATACCAAAAAATAATTTTCCAACAAAATGTGCAGAATTAATGTATCTTTATTACATAAGCAAAATTTACATTAACCCCTTTCTGATCGCATGAATTTCCATTTTTGCATTTATTTTTCCCTCATCTTCTTCCAAGAAGCATAAGAATTTTAGTTTTCCATCGACATTGGCATATAAGGGCTTGTTTTTTGCAGGACAAAATGTACTTTTGAAAAACATCATCCATTTTATCATGTGAGGTATAGTTCCAAACTCAACCTCATACCTTCTTGTGTAAGAAGATGTACTCCAAGTGGATATTCTGATGTAACACTAAACTTGCCAGAAATTCTAAGGTATAAAGATGCTGCTCACACTGCTGTCCTCCCTGTCTTTCTGATCTAAAAATGGAAATACCAGGTATCCTGAGATAAGAAGATGCCGCTTACACTGCTGTCCACCATATCTTTCTGATCTAATAATAGATATACCAGGGGTTCAGGGCTTCAAAAGTTTAAGAAGCTACTTAAATAACTGTCCTGTCTATCTATCTGATCTAATAAATTTGATGCCAGGGGTGCTGAGGTAAGAAGAGGCAGCTAACACTGTTGTCCACTATGCATCTGTTCTAATACTGGAAATACCAGGTGTCCTGAGGTAAGAAGATGCTGCTCACACTGCTGTCCACTATATCTTTCTAATCCAATAATGGGTATACCAAGGGTCCCCAGGACTTCAAAGGTGAGAATAAACTACTCAAATTACTGTCTACCCTGTCTATTTGATCTAATACCATTGATGCCAGGGTTTCTGAGATAAGAAGAGGCTGCTCAAGCTGCTTTTCACCTTTACTTTCTGATCTAATATTAGAGCTACAGGGGGTTGTGATGTAAGAAGACATGGCTCAAACTGCTTTCCACCATGTCTGCAATAAGACAGTAGGGGTTTAGGCGTGCTGAGTTAAGAAGAGGCTAATCATACTACTTTGCATATTTATCTGAAAAAAAAATGGAAATACCAGGGATAAAGCTGATCACACTGCTATCAACCCTGTCTTTCTGATATAAACCTGAAGATACCAGTAATGCTGAGGTATAAAAAGGCAATTCACACTGATGTCCACCCAGCATATCTGATTGATCTACTGGAGATACCAGGGATGCCAAGATAAGACGAGACTATTCACTACTGTCCACTCTGTACTGCTAATCTAATACTGGAGATGCTAGGGATGCTGAGGTATGAAGAGGATGTTCACATATTATGATTTAAAAAGGTTTCACTGATGACGTAGCTCTAGGATAGGTCATCAATGTCTCATCAGTCTGTGTCCGACACCCAGCACCAAGCGTATCGACTGATATCAGTGTCGGCGGCGGCTGCTGCCAGCCAGAACTACACACTTTCGGAGCTGGCTGTCTTCTAGTAGTGGGCGAGGCTTGGTACTACACATCCGCCTCTGATTTAAATCAATAGGGGGCAGATATGTAGAACCCTGCAGCGGCCACTATCAGAAGGCAGCCAGCTCCAAAAGTATGTGCTTACGGTCAGCGGACGCCAACAGCTGATTGCCGAGGGTGCAAAGTGTAAGACCCCAGCAAATCAGACACTGATAGGTCATCAATGAAAAAGTAGACAACTTCTTTAATACTGGAGATACTAGGGGTACTAAGGTAAGAATAGACTGCACACACTGCTGTTCACCCTGTCTTTCTGATCTAACGGTGGAAATACCACAGAACTGATCTAAGAAGAGGCTGCTCAAACTGCTGCCCACCTCATTTTTCTCATTTAAAACTGGAGATACCAGAAATACTAAGGTATGAGGAGACTGCTCACACTGCTGACTAACTTGTCTACTTGGTCTAATAATGGAGATGCCATTGGTGTTGAGGCAAGTTGAAATGTTTCACACTGCTGTCCTTCCTGTCTTTTTAATCTAATACTGGGGATACTAGTAGTGCTGAGGTAAGAAGAGGCTGCTCATACTGCTGTCCATTCTCATATAATAATGAAGATACTAGGACGGCTGAGGTACGAGGTGTCCACTCACACTGCTGTCCACCATGTCTTTCTGATTGAATACTGGAGATACCAGAAGTGCTGTAAAAGAAAAGGCGGTACACACTGCTGCCCAGATGTTTTTCTGATTGAACACAAGAAATTCCAGGAATATTAAAGTATGAAGAGGCCAAACATTCTGCTGTCCACCCGGTCATTTCTTAATATAAGTACATGGAATAGGTACCTGCATGTAACAGCAAATAAACTTCATACTGCACATGGTAGAATAATTATTTATAATGATTACCTACCTAGACAAAACAACTGGAATTTGCTTGCAACAAACATTTGGGAGTTTGTTTATAATGAAGCTTCCTTTAGTTATTTTTTTTATATTTTGCTGGATTCATACATTGTGATACATCCTCTGTATGTAGGTGTTAATTTTTTCACAAAACTAGCTGATTAACCCCTTTACCCCCAAGGGTGGTTTGCACGTTAATGACCAGTGAAAAGAAGGGAGAAGGTATAAAAAGATAATAATTTTATTGAAACAACAATGTTAAAAATAAATACAAGGCATTGACAATGGGGAGGGGGAAAGGAATAAAGGAAGCAAAAAAAAAAGGGGGGTAGAACCACCAAGCTAGAGAAAACGAAACTGCACTATACCACAAAGGGTTAAGACAACTGAACCCAATAATAATATGATGGTAGTACTGGTGGAAAATAGAGCAAACCAGATATACTAATAGAAGGTAAATACTGTAGCACCAGGTATAGCTCCCACAGGCATGAAACTATTCTATTATCCGGCATGAAGTGAGTATATGTCTCTCTCAGATACAATGCAGTAACAGGGCCTGCTAGTGTACTGGTGAATACTCCCACAGTTAAGTGCAACAGCGGAAAAAATGCCCAAAATAAATAGCCAGGGAATGGTTTACCTGTGATGCAGATCACATGCAGAGGTATCTGGTGTAGCTGGACAGTGCAGGTGCGGTTCCCATTCTCCCTTCTTTTCACTTTTCACTTTTCACTTCCGTTTCTGTTGTGGTATCGCACAATGGAATATGTGGCTTATTTGATTTTTTGAAGTGACATTCAGCCTGTATCTCTATAAGGACTATGGGAACGTTAATGACCAGGCCAATTTTTACAATTCTGACCACTGTCCCTTTATGAGGTTATAACTCCGAAACGCTTCAACGGATCCTGGTGATTCTGACATTGTTTTCTCATGACATATTGTACTTCATGATAGTGGTAAAATTTCTTTGATAGTACCTGCGTTTATTTGTGAAAAAAACGGAAATTTGGCGAAAATTTTGAAAATTTCGCAATTTTCAAACTTTGAATTTTTATGCAATTAAATCACAGAGATATGTCACACAAAATACTTAATAAGTAACATTTCCCACATGTCTCCTTTACATCAGCATAATTTTGGAACCAATTTTTTTTTTTGTTAGGGAGTTATAAGGGTTAAAAGTTGACCAGCAATTTCTCATTTTTACAACACCATTTTTTTTTAGGGACCACGTCTCATTTGAAGTCATTTTGAGGGGTCTATATGATAGAAAATGCCCAAGTGTGACACCATTCTAAAAACTGCACCCCTCAAGGTGCTCAAAACCACATTCAAGAAGTTTATTAACCCTTCAGGTGTTTAATAGGAATTTTTGGAATGTTTAAATAAAAATGAACATTTAACTTTTTTACACAAAAAATTTACTTCAGCTCCAATTTGTTTTATTTTACCAAGGGTAACAGGAGAAATTGGACCCAAAAAGTTGTTGTCCAATTTGTCCTGAGTACGCTGATACCCCATATGTGGCAGTAAACCACTGTTTGGGCGCATGGGAGAGCTCGGAAGGGAAGGAGCGCAGTTTGACTTTTCAATGCAAAATTGACAGAAATTGAGATGGGACGCCATGTTGCGTTTGGAGAGCCACTGATGTGCCTAAACATTGAAACCCCCCACAAGTGACACCATTTTGGAAAGTAGACCCCCTAAGGAACTTATCTAGAGGTGTGGTGAGCACTTTGACCCACCAAGTGCTTCACAGAAGTTTATAATGCAGAACCGTAAAAATAAAAAATCATATTTTTTCACAAAAATTATATTTTTGCCCCCAATTTTTTATTTTTCCAAGGGTAAGAGAAGAAATTGGACCTCAAAAGTTGTTGTCCAATTTGTCCCGAGTACGCTGATACCCCATATGTGGCAGTAAACCACTGTTTGGGCGCATGGGAGAGCTCGGAAGGGAAGGAGCGCAGTTTGACTTTTCAATGCAAAATTGACAGAAATTGAGATGGGACGCCATGTTGCGTTTGGAGAGCCACTGATGTGCCTAAACATTGAAACCCCCCACAAGTGACACCATTTTGGAAAGTAGACCCCCTAAGGAACTTATCTGGATGTGTGGTGAGCACTTTGACCCACCAAGGGCTTCACAGAAGTTTATAATGCAGAGCCATAAAAATAAAACAAAATTTTTTTCCCACAAAAATTATTTTTTAGCCCCCAGTTTTGTATTTTCCCTAGGGTAACAGGAGAAATTGGACCCCAAAAGTTGTTGTCCAATTTGTCCTGAGTACGCTGATACCCCATATGTGGGGGGGAACCACCGTTTGGGCGCATGGGAGGGTTCGGAAGGGAAGGAGCGCCATTTGGAATGCAGACTTAGATGGAATGGTCTGCAGGCGTCACATTGCGTTTGCAGAGCCCCTAATGTACCTAAACAGTAGAAACCCCCCACAAGTGACACCATTTTGGAAAGTAGACCCCCTAAGGAACTCATCTTGATGTGTTGTGAGAGCTTTGAACCCCCAAGTATTTCACTACAGTTTATAACGCAGAGCCATGCAAATAAAAAATATTTTTTTTTCCACAAAAATTATATTTTAGCCCCCAGTTTTGTATTTTTCCAAGGTTAGCAGGAGAAATTGGACCCTAAATGTTGTTGTCCAATTTGTCCTGAGTACGCTGATACCCGATATGTGGGGGGGAACCACCGTTTGGGCGCATGGGAGGGCTCGGAAGGGAAGGAGCATCATTTGGAATGCAGACTTAGATGGATTGGTCTGCAGGCGTCACATTGCGTTTGCAGAGCCCCTAATGTACCTAAACAATAGAAACCCCCCACAAGTGACCCCATATTGGAAACTAGACCCCTCAATGAACTTATCTAGATGTGTTGTGAGAACTTTGAACCCCCAAGTGTTTCACTACAGTTTATAACGCAGAGCCGTGAAAATAAAAAATCTTTTTGTTTTCCCACAAAAATTATTTTTTAGCCCCCAGTTTTGTATTTTCCCAAGGGTAACAGGAGAAATTGGTCCACAAAAGTTGTTGTCCAATTTGTCCTGAGTACGCTGATACCCCATATGTTGGGGTAAACCCCTGTTTGGGCACACAGGAGAGCTCGGAAGGGAAGGAGCACTGTTTTACTTTTTCAACGCAGAATTGGCTGGAATTGAGATCGGACGCCATGTCGTGTTTGGAGAGCCCCTGATGTGCCGAAACAGTGGAAACCCCCCAATTATAACTTAAACCCTAATCTAAACACACCCCTAACCCTAATTCCAACGGTAACCCTAACCACACCTCTAACCCTGACACACCCCTAACCCTAATCCCAACCCTATTCCCAACTGTAAATGTAATCTAAACCCTAACCCTAACTTTAGCCCCAACCCTAACTGTAGCCCCAACCCTAACCCTAACCCTAGCCCTAACCCTAGCCCTAACCCTAGCCCTAACCCTAACCCTAACCCTAGCCCTAGCCCTAACCCTAGCCCTAACCCTAGCCCTAGCCCTAACCCTAGCCCTAACCCTAGCCCTAACCCTAGCCCTAGCCCTAACCCTAGCCCTAACCCTAGCCCTAACCCTAGCCCTAGCCCTAACCCTAGCCCTAATGGGAAAATGGAAATAAATACATTTTTTTTTATTTTTCCCTAACTAAGGGGGTGATGAAGGGGGGTTTGATTTACTTTTATAGCGAGTTTTTTAGCGGATTTTTATGATTGGCAGCCGTCACACACTGAAAGACCCTTTTTATTGCAAAAAATATTTTTTGCAATACCACATTTTGAGAGCTATAATTTTTCCATATTTTGGTCCACAGAGTCATGTGAGGTCTTGTTTTTTGCGGGACGAGTTGACGTTTTTATTGAAAACATTTTTGGGCACGTGACATTTTTTTATCGCTTTTTATTCCGATTTTTGTGAGGAAGAATGACCAAAAGCCAGCTATTCATGAATTTCTATTGGGGGAGGCGTTTATACCGTTCCGCGTTTGGTAAAATTGATAAATCAGTTTTATTCTTCGGGTCAGTACGATTACAGCGATACCTCATTTATATCATTTTTTTATGGTTTGGTGCTTTTATACGATAAAAACTATTTTACAGAAAAAATAATTATTTTTGCATCGCTTTATTCTCAGGACTATAACTTTTTTATTTTTTTGCTGATGATGCTGTATGGCGGCTCTTTTTTTGCGGGACAATATGACGCTTTCAGCGGTATCATGGTTATTTATATCTGTCCTTTTGATCGCGTGTTATTCCACTTTTTGTTCGGCGGTATGATAATAAAGCGTTGTTTTTTGCCTCGTTTTTTTTTTTTTTTTCTTACGGTGTTTACTGAAGGGGTTAACTAGTGGGACAGTTTTATAGGTTGGGTCGTTACGGACGCGGCGATACTAAATATGTGTACTTTTATTGGTTTTTTTTTTTATTTAGATGAAGAAATGTATTTATGGGAATAATATTTTTTTTTTTTTCATAATTTTGGAATATTTTTTTTTATTTTTTTTACACATTTGGAAAATTTTTTTTTTACTTTTTTACTTTGTCCCAGGGGGGGACATCACAGATCAGTGATCTGACAGTTTGCACAGCACTCTGTCAGATCACTGATCTGACATGCAGCGCTGCAGCCTTCACAGTGCCTGCTCTAAGCAGGCTCTGTGAAGCCACCTCCCTCCCTGCAGGACCCGGATCCGCGGCCATCTTGGATCCGGGGCTCGAGCAGGGAGGGAGGTGAGGAGACCCTCGCAGCAACGCGATCACATCGCGTTGCTGCGGGGGGCTCAGGGAAGCCCGCAGGGAGCCCCCTCCCTGCGCGGTGCTTCCCTGCACCGCCGGCACATCGCGATCATCTTTGATCGCGGTGTGCCAGGGGTTAATGTGCCGGGGGCGGTCTGTGACCGCTCCTGGCACATAGTGCCGGATGTCAGCTGCGATAAGCAGCTGACACCCGGCCGCGATCGGCCGCGCTCCCCCCGTGAGCGCGGCCGATCGGCTATGACGTACTATCCCGTCCAGGGTCAGATAAGCCCAGGGCACCTCGACGGGATAGTACGTCTAAGGTCACAGAGGGGTTAATGGTGAAAGTGGTTGCTCTATTATCCATTTCACAGCTAATGGTTTTGTACAATCATTCATAACTCAATTTTAATATTTAACATTTAATTTCAAAACCGTAAAAAACAGTACGAACTATACAAATTGAGCTCCTATTTGAGGCCCGAAATCTCTTCTCCGCTTAATACCAGATCCACCCCAGAGCCACTGCCAGCTACAGATCCACCTTTCCCATAGAGTATATTAAAAATTGAAATTAGATGCTCTCAAAATTGGTCCCTGTACAAATCATTTCATCATGCAGAAGGAGTTAAGCGCAATTTTCTGTCAATAAATTTTGTCACTAGGCTGGAAAGCCAAAAGTGTTTTTTCAATTTCACTTGAATTTCACAGATGAAAACAGTTCTTATGATGAAAATTAATAAATATAAACCTTGTAAATATTTCTCCTGGTAACGTTATTTGGATAAATGTAGGCAACGTAACTGAATACACCAACCAGAAAAATATGTAAAGCTAACTCCCAGAGATATAGACGTTTCTACTGTGTTGCTGCAGCCATATCGGTTACCGTAGGTGTCACTGTCATTTGGAGGCATGGTCAATGAGTGAGAAGCTATTTCATAAGTGACACTATGACAACACTCTAGTTCCTGGCTTTGGTCCTTTTGTACAAAAAAAGTTGCCACAACAAAACAGAAGTTGCTAATATTCCCTAAACAAACGATTTTCGAATTTTCAAATGATTGTCCTTTTTAAAAGGAACAAAAATGGAGCAATACACATAGTAATAAATGTTTAAAGTAAAGAATTGTCCTTATTTTTGGGTTAGTTGGTAGTATTTTATGCATGAAAAAAGGAGAGCATTTCTGACTTCTTGTGAAACAGAGAATACTTTTTATATTCCTCTGTTTTATTGTAGTATGAAATAAAATAGTATAATAAAAAGGTGGAAATTAAGTGACGAAATATCTACATTTTTGATGCACTGTGTTGAGAGTACCTTTAGGAAGGGCCAACGTTAGCAGCAGGCAGACCAGGCAGCTGTCTAGGGTCCCCGCTCCCCCAGGGGCCCCAGCCAGTGGCATGCCGCTAAAATCAGCACATCACGCAGAAGCTATGGGGCCCGTGGGTCAAGTGGGCCCGCCTGCCGCCAGAGCTGACTCCCCTTGCCGCTGCTGCATTGAACTATGCCAGCATCTATGATGCCGGTACAGTTCAAAGCAATGATGGAGGAGAGAGCGTTAGCCGACGCCCCCTCTCCTATTATTCCCTTCTGCCTCTGACACTGTGGGTGATGTCACTTCATTGTGCACATGCTGTGTGCTGGGCCCAGGCAATGCAGCATCTGCAAAGGTGACGGCGGCCGACATATTGGCGGAGCCTGTGGCGGCTGCTGGGACCAGGAACAGGCAGCTCTGGAGCTGGCGGGGGGCGCGTGAACCGAGCCGCCCAGGAGGGGTATGCCGCAATGGCTCAGCCATCTGGATGATCCGGGGTTCAAAATGGAGGTGTATGGGATCGGCGGCAGTGAGGTGTGTCTGCTGCCTGGGTGTCACCGTCCCCAGCCCCCTATGACACCAGCCCCATTTCCTCCATACTCTGCCCTTGCTCCCTACTCTCCCGTCCCCCATGTCCTCGAAGGTCCCCAGGTTCAGGTCATTGTGCTCCTCCGGGCCCCTATACACGCCTTGTCCCTCCTCCCCTGGTCCCCTAATGCTCCACATCTCTCATGCCCTGAGCAATCCTGCACCCCCTATGCATTCCCTGCCCCTTGTCCCCGTGTGACCCATCTGCTCTGCTCTCAAACCTCCCCTGCATCCCCTTGTTCCCCCGTCTATCTTGTCCCATTTCTCACCGTGTGTCCCCCATCTACCCTGTCCTCATAATACCTGTGCCCCCTTCTTCCCTGCTCCTATGTCTCCCCCTGTCCCCTTGCAGCCTCATCTCCCCATACGTCCCTATCAACTCTGCCCTCGGAGTAACTTGTGTCCTCTTGTGCCTGTCTCCCTTGCCCCCTAGTCCCCATGTGTCCCCTTGTGCCCTTCTCTCCTTCCTCCTAGTTTCCATGAGTCCCCTTGTTCCTGTCTTCCTTGTCCCCTTGTGCTTGTGTCCCTTGTCCCCATGTGTCCCCTTGTGTCAGTCTCCCTTGCCCACTAGTCTACATGTGTCCCCTTGTGCCTGTCTCTCTTGTCCCCATGTGTCCCCTTGTGGCAGTCTCCCTTGCCCACTAGTCTCCGTGTGTCCCCTTGTGTCAGTCTTCCTTGCCCACTAGTCCCCGTGTCCCCCTGAGTCAGTCTCCCTTGCCCACTAGTCCCCTTGTGTCAGTCTCCCTTGTCCCCTTGTGTCAGTCTCCCTTGTCCCATTGTGTCAGTCTCCCTTGTCCCATTGTGCCAGTCTCCCTTGTCCCATTGTGTCAGTCTCCCTTGTCCCATTGTGTCAGTCTCCCTTGCCCACTAGTCGCCATGTGTTCCCTTGTGTCAGTCTCCCTTGTGCCCTTGTGTCAGTCTCCCTTGCCCACTAGTCCCTGTGTGTCCCCTTGTCAGTCTCCCTGGCCCAATAGTCCCTGTGTGTCCTCTTGTGTCAGTCTCCCTTGTCCCCTTGTGTCAGTCTCCCTTACCCACTAGTCCCCATGTGTCCCCTTGTGCCCTTCTCCCCCGCCTCCTAGCCCCGTGTGTACCCTTGTGTGTCTCTCATGCTCCTTATCCTCCCTGTGTCACCCTTGTGTCCTTCTCCCCTGCCCCTAGTTACCGTGTCTTTCTCATTGCCCCTGTTTGGTGGGGCTGCATTACACTATGAGGGGGGCTGCATTATATTCTATGGGGGTTACATTATATTGTATGGCGAGGCTGCATTACACTTTTGTGGGGTGGCTGCATTATACTCTGTGGGGTGACATTATACTGTATCGAGGACTATGGGGAATACATTATACCATATGAAGAACTATGGGGTGAATTATACTATGGGGAGTGAATTGTACTACATGGATGACTATGGCGGTGCATTATACTATATGGAGCACTATGAGGAGTGCACTATACTATATGGAGCACTATGAGGAGTGTATTATACTATATGGAGGACTCAGTAGTGTATTATACTATATGGAGGACTAAGGAGTGTATTTTAATATATGGAGGACTATGAGGAGTGTATTATACTATATGGAGGACTGAGTAGTGTATTATACTATATGGAGGACTAAGGAGTGTATTTTAATATATGGAGGACTATGAGGAGTGTATTATACTATATGGAGGACTAAGGAGTGTATTTTAATATATGTAGGACTATGAGGAGTGTATTATACTATATGGAGGACTGAGTAGTGTATTATACTATATGGAGGACTAAGGAGTGTATTTTAATATATGGAGGACTATGAGGAGTGTATTATACTATATGGAGGACTAAGGAGTGTATTTTAATATATGGAGGACTATGAGGAGTGTATTATACTATATGGAGGACTAAGGAGTGTATTACACTATATGGAGGACTATGATGGGTGCATTATACTATATGGAGCACTATGAGGAGTGTATTATGCTATATGGAGGACTCAGGAGTGTATTACACTATATGAAGGACTATGAGGGGTGCATTACACTATATGGAGCACTATCAGGAGTGTGTTATACTATATGGAGGAATGAGGAGTGTATTTTAATATATGAAGGACGAGAAGTGTATAATACTATATAGAGGACTATGGGGAGTGTATTATACTATATGGTGAACTATGGGGCACATTATATTATATGGAGGACTATGGGGTGTGCATGTTACAATATGGAGGACTGTGGTGCACATTATAATATATGGAGGACTCTGGGTGCATTATACTAAACAAGCAAAATGCTGCATATTCATCGAGTGATTGTTTATGCAGGAACAGAAATCATTGTTCTCAGCAGCACATCGCCGGTGTAAACTGTAGATATGCTGCTGATAACATGATACTGTATGGGGACAGATTGATCTAATAGTGATCGTTCTGTTCCCATCATTCTTTCTCAGTTGGTGCAAAGAGGTCAGAAAACAAGTGTCGAATGACTTCAATATTGTCGATCACACTCGGTTAGCGGCCTGAACTCAGCGCATGTAAATACAACCAAAATGCTTCTGTGTGATGTGCAATATGTTAGCATTTGGGGCCCCATTTTAAACTTTTGCCTAGGGCCCCATTTTGCCCCAAACCGATCCAGCCTTTAGGCTTTATGGATTGTAAAACATGAAGATAAAGATTTACTGTAATAATATAGAACTTACCTAAACTGCGAAACCAGTGATATAGAAGGGTTAATAGTTTGCCTTTAGCTACCTTGCCTTTAAGTGCCTTTTGCCTTTAAGTGTTAGAATTACTAGAATCTGTTGACTCAGTAGTCTGACAGTCTCCTCTTCAAGGAGACTGTACTTCTTATCATGTATGTTCTCAAGAGTCAGTACAACATATTCTGGGTTATGGTAAATAAAGTATGACCCTGGGTGATGGTGGGGGCTACATGAGTTACATTGAAATGCATTATGTGTAAATGGTATAAAATATTGCTTCTTGCTCTATTACTTCAGATAAAAGTGACTTGCTCACAGGATATGTGTGAGGTGTCTTTTTGTCTCCAAGCGCGCTTGTAAAATGACGGGCGTAACTCCACAATTTGGCCCTCACTGGTGATCTGTCAGCTGACGTTGGTCAGAACGAAAACAGCTATAACAGTTTTGGCGCCCGACCGGGGCCGTGTATCCAGCCTGTTCGGAATCCGTATGGGGGAGCTTCTGGGAGATTGGACATGCAAAACACCAGCTGCAGCAAGGTGAGAAAAAATATTCTTACAAACCTGTTTTGCACTTGCAATCTCTCATCTGGATCTCTCCATACCTCTGGGTAAAAGGCTGCGAGCATGGTTCAAAGAATCCACATCACCAGTGAGTTTTGTGTTTTGTCTATTTATGTCCGTATGAGAGTTGAATAATAGAGTTATAAGATGATAATTGTTATCTGTATCATTTGTCAGTATCCTAATTGGTTGTGTATTTGCGTAGTGTGTAATACAGAGCTGGGATAGACTCTGTGCAGTGTTGTTATTTTGGTCATTTTGGATTGGCAGTACATTATATGAAGCTGTATTTTGTATTAAGGCCGTGGTTTTTGTTGTTTGGCCTTAAAGTGCTTTCAGAGTGTCAGTGGACACTGCTGCAGTTTTTGTTATATAGAGTTATATAGAGTTGTGTTAATTCCAAAGTGCAAAATAGGCAGGCTGTGTGAACCTTGTATGTATGTATGTCTATGAGAACTCTGAATGAGATGACAGGTGAGTAAATAAGTATAAGGAATAAACATAAATCCCTGATTGATGAGGGGTTCCGTTAGGTGTGGTCCTCTGTATGTGACAGAAGACATTATTCAGCGCAGTTTGAGCTGAATTAGGTGGAGTGATTGAGATAAGGGATTTTCTTCTTGTAAAAATCAACTGAAAGTGAAAGGAAAAGAAACAACAATCCCTATGTATGTATGAGTGATCACATAAGTATCATTACTTATCTAACTGTTGTTAATTGTCCAGGATGAATGAGTTGGGGATATTTTTAAAGTACATTTAATTTACATCTGAGATTCAGTGAAACCCGTGTTATGTGTAGTTTGACATTGGATAGGTTTCTATATGTGTTTTGGCCGGACGCGGTCAGAATCAGCTTATTCAAGTTGTGCAGTGATCTGCCTGTATAGAGAAACTGTTTTTAATTCCGAGAGAATGAATGTTTTGTAGAGATTAAGTCTGAAAACTGCTGCATTCTGTTTGTGTGTGTGTGTAAGGGTACCGTCACACAGTGCAATTTTGATCGCTACGACGGCACGATTCGTGACGTTCGAGCGATATAGTTACGAGATCGCAGTGTCTGACACGCTCCTGCGATCAGGGACCCCGCTGAGAATCGTACGTCGTAGCAGATCGTTTGAAACTTTCTTTCGTCGTCTAGTGTCCCGCTGTGGCGGCATGATTGCATGGTGTAACATATATCGTATACGATGTGCGCATAGTAACCAACGGCTTCTACATCGCACATACGTCATGAAATTATCGCTCCAGCGTCGTAGATTGCAAAGTGTGACAGCAGTCTACGACGCTGGAGCGATATTGTTACGACGCTGGAGCGTCACGGATCGTACCGTCGTAGCGATGAAAATTGCACTGTGTGACGGTACCCTAAGACTCACCAAGCTCTTATCAGCGCTGATGGGAGGGGTAAGCTGAGCCCCTGCTCGACTTGCTTGAGACTTCTCCCTTTTGTGCTGTGGGCCAGAGGAAGGGGGGCCACATAGCTACATTCTAAAGTTTCTCTGTCTTTGGTTTAGTACACGCTGAGAGATTTGTGTTTAAAGCAATAAGTACTGTAGGTATTGAAGAAAAAGGGAATGTTGTACAATTGAAGTTGGAATTTGAAAGTGAAAAAGGTAGAATTGTGCCTATTTTAGAGGAAACAAAGTGATTGAAAAGATTGGTAAAAGATTCACCTGCTTCAAGTTGAGTGATTGATATATAGCAAATTGAGGATCAACAGAGGAGGTAGCCAACTGCACGGCTGATGTAATAGGTGGTGTAACCTGCTACAGTCAGCCTACGGCAAATTGGTGGTGTAACCTTGCCGTCCATGGAGCTGTGCTAGCCAGCTGATCTACCGAGTGGTAGGTGGTGTAACCTGCTCGCTAGAATCCTTTAGGTCTACCGAGTGGTAGGTGGTGTAACCTGCTCGCTAAACCTTGACACTCACTCTGACTTGTCATGTGTTGCAACCCTGGTTTAAGGCAAGGCACACTAATAAAGGGCATTTTTAGAGGTGAGTGTCTGAGCGGATAAGTTGAAGCCATGGGCAACTTATTCTGTGTGCAGTCAGGGCCCCCAATGGGATCCAGAACCGCTATAGAGATTGTAAAAGACAGAGAAGGAAAGGAAGCAGTGAAAGATGTGAGACCAATATTGAAACAGGCAAAAATGCCAGTGAGTGGATGGATGTTTGGATGTTCAAAAAGGCACAGACAAATGAGGAAAATAGCATGTGAATAAATGGCATCTGAGAGAGTGCAGCAGGACGGAAGTAAGGTGTATTATGAATGTTTTGATGCTCAACAGTCCGACTATAACCGACACACTACTGCTACGGTCATACCTTTGTATAACCAGAGAACCAACCACATCAGGTAGTGTAAGACAGATACAGGAGTATTATCCCTGGAAGCCCTCTGACTAGCTAGCTACGCTAAAACAATTGGCTGACCCTGAGAACAAACCTTTCCCATTTTACAGACAAAGACAATATGATGGACGTATAAGTGCACCTGAGCAGACCTAGAGAGTTGGTGAGCACCAAAGCAGGTGACGTACTAGGATGCAAATTAAGACTTTTACAGATGTGACTAGAGAGAGAGTAGAGATGTACTCTGGACGGTTACAGCTGAAATGGGCAGACATGGGGTACAGTCCAGTAAACCCACTCGATGTTAAAATATTGGTAAATACATTCATTGACGGTATGACAAAAGGCTTACGAGACGCAGTACAGACAGCCAGACCTAAATGGAGAAATGTAGATCCAAAGACCTCCTGAGGGTTGCTAAAGGAGTTGAAGAAACTAGGACAATAAGACGACGTGTCGTGTATGCTGGAGCACAAGGAAAACAGTAGAGACGTAGTAAGGGACCTAAGGACTTAGAAACAGTGAAGTGCTGGAATTGTGGAGAAAATGGACACTCAGACCAATCTTCCACCTCCTTCACCTTCAGACTAGGAAACTGACAACCCAGTGACAAATGTGTGCCCTGTTCTTGTCCCCTCCGGACCTGGTCCTGCCTTGATGACCACCATACCAATGCTGGGAGGGAAATAGACAGAATTCTTGACCGACACTGGGGCAGCTGGGACTAGTACACAAAGACTTGATACTGCCAGACATGATTACTGACGAGACTGTGGAATACGTGAGGGTAGAGGGACAAGCGACTGAAGCCCCTATGACTAAACAAGAAAAGACTAGAGTCACGAGATAGCCAAGAGGTGCTTACAAACTTACTGTTAGTGACAATACCTCTATGAATTTGCTGGGAGCAGAGTTGAGTGCTGTCTAGGCACTATACAGTGCTCTCCTGAGGGTATTACAGTCACAAGTCCCCTTTTCATATAAACACTTGGGGCAGAGGGACGCCAGGGTCTTCCACGTGCACATTATACCACAGGTAAATCATGCCCTATTGTAGTTACACTTAAATCCATTCATTTGCCAGTTTTAGTAGTTTCCTTACACAAGATGGTATAGTTACTGTGTATTTCTAGGTTGTCTTCATATGATATATAGTTTTTTAGCCACTCATTATATTGGCTCAAACCATAGTCACTGTTTATTTGTTTTTTCCAGTTCTTATACCTTATCGCAAGTAACTGGCATTGATATTTGGCATTTTTCAAATCCCTTCTTTTTGTATTCGGAACTGTTAGTTATGGATTTATATAGGGCTGCTACTTTCTTAGAATAAGCTTGTGCTTTGCTGTGGCCTATGGCATTGTGCTCCCCCGTTTTATGACTCAGTATCTTTCGTAATTTTATATATATATAATTTTCTTTTGGTAACATTTTGTGAATCAAATTTAGTTTTTTTAAGGGGTACTCTACCCAATCAAATACGGGTATAAATATTTGGACATTAATGTGTGACTTATATAAACACTTGTGTAATATTGCAGAAATGGTGTATATGGCAAGAGTAGTGAAAGTATCACCTGACACCAGAATGTCTGAGGACAGGGAAAAGAGTCAGGTACCAGACACCATTTGGGCAAGGGGAAAATCTGAGATGGGTCGGCTGCCCATTCCCCCTGTCATGATAAATCACGAGAAGTAATCACTCCTCTTTGGTTAAGGCAATACCCCTTAAGTCTAGTCAAATCAATGGCCCTGAGCAGGAATATTAAAGAGTATGTTAAGGCAGGGGTTCTAGTGCAGAGATATTCCCCCTGCAACACCCCTTTGTATCCCATTAAGAAAAAAAAGGACCCAAGGGTTCCCCTGACACTTACAGAATAGTTCATGACTAACGAGCTATTAATGATGTTACAGTGAGTGTGACCTCAACTGTCCCTAATACACACACCGTACGGTCACAAATCCCAGCGACATCAAAATGTTTCACAGTTATTGATTTGGCAAATGCATTCTTCTTTGTACCACTGCACTCTGACTGTCAGTATCTTTTGTCTTTCACTCACGAAGGTAAACAATACTGTTGGATGGTCCTCCCACAAAGGGGGAAAGAACTCCCCAACCATCTATTCAACAGCGATGGTAGGGATTCTTGAGCAGTGGCAACCACCTCATCCACAGATTGCACTATTACAGTACGTGGATGACCTCTTGCTCTGCTGCCCGGACCAGATGTCCGGAAGCTGCAGTTTCCTTGCTGTGTTTTTTTTTTTGGCAGAAAAGGGTTGCAGAGTCTCACGTGACAAATTACAGTATTGCAAACAAAAGGTGACATTTTTAGGACATTGTATTGCTGAAGGTACAAGACACCTGACTGAAGACAGAAAACAGGCAATACAAATCTCCCTTTACCCAGGTCACACCAGCATCTACGCACTTTTCTAGGTTTGGTGACCTACTGTAGGCCTTGGATAAGGTCTGCTTCACAAATGATGCACCCACTCTATGACTGTTTGCCATCAGAACCCTACAATCTCACTCAAGAAGCAACTGACTCTTTCCACTCTCTCAAGCTGCTCATTGTGTCAGACATTCCAAACTATGATCAGCCATTTTTTTTATTTTTTACAGAGCAGGGTGGACATGCTACCGCAGTACTGACACTACAACATGGAAAGAAACAGAGACCGATAGCTTACTACTTAGCACAATTAGACCCAGTGATTAGAGGGTCTCCTACATGAGTCTGTGCTGTAGGAGCTGCTGTATTACTGAAAGGCATGTGAAATCACACTGACTTTTTCTTTTTGACAATTTGTTCCCCACGTGACATTAATGCCATACTCGTACAAGTTCAACCAAAACACCTGTCTAAGATCAGACAGATCAGACTTGAATGTGCTCTAATACTAATCCCTGAATATGTCACCCTCAAAAGACATAATGTTCTGAATCCAGCCACTCATCTGCCTGTGGATTCAGAAAAGGGGGAATTGGTGACAGCATTGGCAGGTGGGAAAGAGAACATGACATGACGTTGACATGACACATGACGCACGAACATGACTGCATAGGAACTGATGAGTCAGGAGACAGTGGGTTTTACATATGTTCGTGGGAAGGAAAAAAACCTGTTCCTAATGCATATTTTGAGGGTTTTTTTATTTTTGTAGATGGCTCCAGATACCACCAGAATGGGCGACTCTACATTGGATATGCAGTAGTATCCTCACATGAGGTAATCCGAGCTGAACCACTCGCTCCTCACATGTCGGTGCAGGAGGCAGAGTTGAAGGCACTCACTGAAGCGTGTAGAGCTGCTGCAGGTAAAGTCGCTAACAGTTACACAGATTTGAATTGTGCATGGGGAATATCCCATGATTATTGCCCTATCTGAAGAAGCAGAACGTTTCTTACATCAGCCGGTAAACCCATTAAAAATGCAGAGCTGGTGAAACAATTAGTGGAGGCATTGACGTTATCAGTCCAGGTTGGCATCGTCAAGGTAAAAGCACACACGGACGGTGACTCTGTGGAGGAAAAGGGCAACAGAAGGACGGATGAGGCTGCTAAAGTAGCAGCAAGGCGGCCTAGGGAGCAGTGGACGGTGGCGGGGAGTCAGCGTATTCCAGCCACATTGAGCCTAGATGTCCTGAAATCCCTCCAGCTGCCCAAACAGAGAAGGAACACTGGGAGAATGGGAGCTGAGCTGAACTCAGAAAGAGTATGGGAGAATCAGGATAAATTGTATATACCAAGATCCCTGCTCCCAATCATGGCGCAAGCAACACAAGATGCCTTCTGGATCGCTCCTGGTTTCAGTTACGCAGCCGCAAAGCTCGTACGGTCATGCCTCATCTGTGCACAGCACAACCCAGGTAAAACAGTAAAAATCCCTAAGAAAGCGACACTCAGGCCTCTCTACCCGTTTCAGAGACTGCAGACTGGCTACATACAGCTACCCAAGGTAGGAGTGTGTGAAAAATATCCTAGTATGTGTAGATCTCTTCTCTGGTTGGCTGGAAGCCTATCTGGTAAAATGTGCAAATACTAAAGCGACTGCAGACAAACTGATGAAAAAAACTGATCTGCAGGTATGGTGTCCTAGAAACCATAGAAAGCGATAGGGACACACACTTCACGAGAAAAATGAGGGAAGTCATGCAGGTCCTGGGAGTACAGCAAGCATATCATGCACCATATAGACCACAAAGTAGTGGGAAAGTGATGAGACTAAATGGGACACTTAAACTGGAAAATCAAAGGCCATAGCAGACAAAGGAAAGAGCGGGGTAGAGTGTTTGTCTCTTGCACTCTTTTCAGTCACACACACTCCAAATAGAAAGACAGGCTTGTGTCCTTTTGAAGTCCTGTTTAGTAGTTTGCCAGAGGCTGGTCTGTACTTCCCACAGGTGCTACAAAAGCAACACGGTGCTATGACAGCCCATGTCTAGGCCTTACAGAAAAGACTTAATGTGGTGCATAAACATGTGTTTTCATCCATTCCAGATCCTAATGCCAGTGCAGACGTATATCAGCTGAATCCAGGTGATTGGTGGTCATACACAGATGTACATCAGCTGAATCCAGGTGATTGGTGGTCATACACAGACACGTGAGAAGGAGCCTAGATCCACGGTTTGACGGCCCGTTTTAAAGTCCGTTTTAAAGCTGACCACATTCACCTCAGGGAAACCTGAGGGAAAGCCCACCTGGATCCTTGCCAGTCACTGCAAAAAGATCTTTTCCCCAGCAGAATGACGGTTCTCCTAATCACCTTGCTGGCAGTGGTAGGATGTTTGCACCTTACAGAGACACTGGATAAACAAACTTATTCAACATCTTGCTTTTCTTATAAAAGACGCGGAAGGACAAAAACTGCTGGACTGTTGGATCTGTGCACACAGTCCAGTATCTGCAAGGACTATGCTGTACTTAGCCTTACCCCAGGACCCAAGGAAGGTATTAACACCACACTGCATGCACAGTGAGACTTGGACTCAGATTTTCGTGGTTCCTTAAGGCTCTTAATGAGACTAAAGGTACCGTCACACTTAGCGACGCTGCAGCGATACCGACAACGATCCGGATCGCTGCAGCGTCGCTGTTTGGTCGCTGGAGAGCTGTCACACAGACCGCTCTCCAGCGACCAACGATGCCGGTAACCAGGGTAAACATCGGGTAACTAAGCGCAGGGCCGCGCTTAGTAACCCGATGTTTACCCTGGTTACCATCCTAAAAGTAAAAAAAACAAACACTACACACTTACCTACAGCCGTCTGTCCTCCAGCGCTGTGCTCTGCACTCCTCCTGTACTGGCTGTGAGCACAGCGGCCGGAAAGCAGAGCGGTGACGTCACCGCTCTGCTTTCCGGCTGACCGACGCTCACAGACAGTACAGGAGGAGTGCAGAGCACAGCGCCGAGGACAGACGGCTGTAGGTAAGTATGTAGTGTTTGTTTTTTTTACTTTTAGGATGGTAACCAGGGTAAACATCGGGTTACTAAGCGCGGCCCTGCGTTTAGTTACCCGATGTTTACCCTGGTTACCAGTGAAGACATCGCTGAATCGGTGTCACACACGCCGATTCAGCGATGTCTGCGGGGAGTCCAGCGACGAAATAAAGTTCTGGACTTTCTTCCCCGACCAGCGACAGCACAGCAGGATCCTGATCGCTGCTGCCTGTCACACTGGACGATATCGCTAGCGAGGACGCTGCAACGTCACGGATCGCTAGCGATATCGTCTAGTGTGACGGTACTTTTATACAATATAGAGACTCCTTTTTTTCCAGCCAATTGGCTTAGCGGCCTAGCAGGATGGATTATTTTCGGTGTTTTACAGACTTGTTTGCAAATTTTGTTGCTTTACTTATTCTTTTATGTAGCCGTAAAAGCGCTAATATATATATTACCTAAGCTATGGAATAATGTAGGTGTAGAAAAAAATCTAAGGCTGAACCTTCTGTAGTGTATCATAGGCCCCGTATGGCCACTGCTGATGGGGAAGTTGAGTGTCCACACTGAGGGTGGATGGGCGAAGCAGGTAGGAAGTCCCCTTGTGGGTACTAGACCCATGAGACAGTAGCTCTTTTGTGGACATCAGCTGACCCCGTAGCAGAGGTTATACCATTTACAAAAGGGGGAAATTGATATAGAAGGGTTAATAGTTTGCCTTTAGCTACTTTGCCTTTAAGTGCCTTTTGCCTTTAAGTGTTAGAATTACTAGAATCTGTTGACTCAGTAGTCTGACAGTCTCCTCTTCAAGGAGACTGTACTTCTTATCATGTATGTTCTCAAGAGTCAGTACAACATATTCTGGGTTATGGTAAATAAAGTATGACCCTGGGTGATGGTGGGGGCTACATGAGTTACATTGAAATGCATTATGTGTAAATGGTATAAAATATTGCTTCTTGCTCTATTACTTCAGATAAAAGTGACTTGCTCACAGGATATGTGTGAGGTGTCTTTTTGTCTCCAAGCGCGCTTGTAAAATGACGGGCGTAACTCCACAAATTGGCCCTCACTGGTGATCTGTCAGCTGACGTTGGTCAGAACGAAAACAGCTATAACACCAGTCATAGCCTAAGGAAAAGAGGGGCATACAGCGGTATATAGTACCGTATGCTTACAAAAGAAGGGAAGCAATTCATTGCTCATCCAACGACTATAATGAAGTTCCGTGATCGAAGATTCTAAAACTCCTACAGTACCATGAGACACTTAGAACGACTTAATAGCTCCTGCCAGTGAAATACTGTTGAACTTCATAAATCAGAAGCACGCAACAACAACAAAAGTAAAAAATAGAGAATAAAAAATAATTTTTCCACTAGATACCAAATATAAGCTAATGTATTGGCATTTTATATGGTCTATGTGTCTCACCCAAGGGCTCAAATATTGGTATGGAAGTATGACTGATTTGGATTAACTAAAAAGGCTATAATACACATATCAGTATTCTAACAGTCGGCTACTATTATGTCTGTCAGAAACAATTTTACTTGGAACTTTGTCACTCAAACCAGTACATCTATACACTATGGCTCACTTTCTACCCAGACAACAAGGGATATACTATGATTTCAT
The DNA here is from genome assembly GCF_032444005.1 of Ranitomeya imitator. Lineage (NCBI taxonomy): Eukaryota > Metazoa > Chordata > Amphibia > Anura > Dendrobatidae > Ranitomeya > Ranitomeya imitator. The sequence goes on along the minus strand of NC_091282.1, from coordinate 930,656,134 downwards.
TCCTGTGGTAAAGTTTGAAGGTTTCCTATGTTTTTGTGGCACTTTTATGAATGCTAACAGCCTGATGGTGTAAATAGAGTGTATTTCCAATCAGGGTGCTGCCTGTATGTGGTTTGTAGGGCACTCCTAACTGCTGCACAAGATCTAAGGATCGCAGGTATTTATGTGAGCAAAAATAGTCCTTAGGGGTAATTCTCTGCTCTCATAAATATTTATGGAAGTCATCTTCCACCGGAGCTCACCCCTTTCCACTGTATTTGCGAGACTGGAAATCGTAAAAAGAGGGTGTGACTGTTATGTCGGAGCCGGCAGCATAAAATTTGTCATCAGTCTGGAACTAAAATATATGACCATCAATTGTATTAAATGTCACTAGGTGGAAACAAAAAAAAATATATAAAGGCTTTTGTTCAAAACATGCATATTTGGGGTCGGTTTATTTTCTTTTTCATTAAATATCAACAGCTAAACTGTACTTTCCTGATGACTCCTTTTTGGCAATGGCCACTAATGGTGCAAATATTTTCCAAACGGATATTAAATATGTTTTTCAAAAAAAGTAACACCCACCCTACAATAAGTAATTGGTAACAGAATAAAATGCTGGATAGTGCAGTGATAATGGGAAATAGTGTATGGAAGTCTAGGCTCCGCACAGGAACTGCATCTGCTTATCTGACTCATTCACACACACTTTGTAACATTTTCATTTCTGTTCTCAAGTTGTTCGCCCAACATGTTATAATAAATACAAATTCAGACTCACTGTTTATCCATTGTATAATATTACTACAACAACAAACCACCGAGAGCAACTAATAAAAGCTTGCTCAGCAGTCCACAGCCTCTGCCATCCACGTTCCTCTTGGCAATACAAACTTTTGTAAAGGTGGTGAAACTCCAAGCTGTGTGCCAAATGCATCATACTGACAATACAGTTTTGCCTGCAAATGATTAATAAAATATGTTCCAAGTCTGTCTTTGGAAAGGTCGATTTCCTACGTGCACTGCAATACTGAAAAGCTAAAAATTCAGAGAGCAATACTTATTGCTAAGCATGTTTTGTAAAAATGGGAGGGACTCGTAATGACACAGTAATGATTTAATACACATTAACCCCTTCATGACCCAGCCTATTTTGACCTTAAAGACCTTGCCGTTTTTTGCAATTCTGACCAGTGTCCCTTTATGAGGTAATAACTCAGGAACGCTTCAATGGATCCTAGCGGTTCTGAGATTGTTTTTTCGTGACATATTGGGCTTCATGTTAGTGGTAAATTTAGGTCAATAAATTCTGTGTTTATTTGTGATAAAAACGGAAATTTGGCGAAAATTTTGAAAATTTCGCAATTTTCACATTTTGAATTTTTATTCTGTTAAACCAGAGAGTTATGTGACACAAAATAGTTAATAAATAACATTTCCCACACGTCTACTTTACATCAGCACAATTTTGGAAACAAAAATTTTTTTTTGCTAGGAAGTTATAAGGGTTAAAATTTGACCAGCGATTTCTCATTTTTACAACGAAATTTACAAAACCATTTTTTTTAGGGACCACCTCACATTTGAAGTCAGTTTGAGGGGTCTATATGGCTGAAAATACCCAAAAGTGACACCATTCTAAAAACTGCACCCCTCAAGGTGCACAAAACCACATTCAAGAAGTTTATTAACCCTTCAGGTGCTTCACAGCAGCAGAAGCAACATGGAAGGAAAAAATGAACATTTAACTTTTTAGTCACAAAAATGATTTTTCAGCAACAATTTTTTTATTTTCCCAATGGTAAAAGGAGAAACTGAACCACGTAAGTTGTTGTCCAATTTGTCCTGAGTACGCTGATACCTCATATGTGGGGGTAAACCACTGTTTGGGCGCACGGCAGGGCTTGGAAGGGAAGGAGCGCCATTTGACTTTTTGAATGAAAAATTGGCTGCACTCTTTAGCGGACACCATGTCACATTTGGAGAGCCCCCGTGTGCCTAAAAATTGGAGCTCCCCCACAAGTGACCCCATTTTGGAAACTAGACGCCCCAAGGAACTTATCTAGATGCATAGTGAGCCCTTTAAACCCCCAGGTGCTTCACAAATTGATCCGTAAAAATGAAAAAGTACTTTTTCTTCACAAAAAAATTCTTTTAGCCTCAATTTTTTCATTTTCACATGGACAACAGGATAAAATGGATCCTAAAATTTGTTTGGCAATTTCTCCTGAGTACACCGATACTTCACATGTGGGGGTAAACCATTGTTTGGGCACATGGTAAGGCTCGGAAGGGAAGGAGCGCCATTTGACTTTTTGAATGAAAAATTATCTCCATCGTTAGCGGACACCATGTCGCGTTTGGAGAGACCCTGTGTGCCTATGCAATGGAGCTCCCCCACAAGTGACCCCATTTTGGAAACTAGACCCCCCAAGGAACTTATCTAGATGCATACTGAGCACTTTAAACCCCCAGGTGCTTCACAGAAGTTTATAATGCAGAGCCATGAAAATAAAAAATAATTTTTCTTTTCTCAAAAATGATTTTTTAGCCTGGAATTTCCTATTTTGCCAATGGTAATAGGAGAAATTGGACCACAAATGTTGTTGTCCAGTTTGTCCTGAGTATGCTGATACCTCATATGTGGGGGTAAACCACTGTTTGGGCGCACGGCAGGGCTCAGAAGGGAAGGCACGCCATTTGGCTTTTTAAATGGAAAATTATCTCCAATCATTAGCGGACACCATGTCGCGTTTGGAGAGCCCCTGTGTGCCTAAACATTGGAGATCCCCCACAAATTACCCCATTTTGGAAACTAGACCCCCAAAGGAACTAATCTAGATGTGTAGTGAGCACTTTGAACCCTCAAGTGCTTCACAGAAGTTTATAACGCAGAGCCATGAAAATAAAAAAAAAAATTATTTTCTCAAAAATGAATTTTAGCCCGCAATTTTTTATTTTCCCAAGGGTAACAGGAGAAATTTGACCCCAAAAGTTGTTGTCCAGTTTCTCCTGAGTACGCTGATACCCCATATGTGGGGGTAAACCACTGTTTAGGCACATGCTGGGGCTCGGAAGTGAAGTAGTGACGTTTTGAAATGCAGACTTTGATGGAATGCTCTGTGGGCATCACGTTGCATTTGCAGAGCCCCTGATGTGGCTAAACAGTAGAAACCCCCCACAAGTGTCCCCATTTTGGAAACTAGACCCCGAAAGGAACTTATCTAGATGTGAGGTGAGCACTTTGAACCCCCAAGTGCTTCACAGAAGTTCATAACACAGAGCAGTGAAAATAATAAATACGTTTTCTTTCCTCAAAAATAATTTTTTAGCCCAGAATTTTTTATTTTCCCAAGGGTTACAGGAGAAATTGGACCACAAAAGTTGTTGTCCAGTTTCTCCTGAGTACGCTGATACCCCATGTGTGGGGGTAAACCACTGTTTGGGCACACGTGGGGGCTCAGAAGGGAAGTAGTGACTTTTGAAATGCAGACTTTGATGGAATGCTCTGTGGGCATCACGTTGCGTTTGCAGAGCCCCTGATGTGGCTAAACAGTAGAAACCCCCCACAAGTGTCCCCATTTTGGAAACTAGACCCCGAAAGGAACTTATCTAGATGTGAGGTGAGCACTTTGAACCCCCAAGTGCTTCACAGAAGTTCATAACACAGAGCAGTGAAAATAATAAATACGTTTTCTTTCCTCAAAAATAATTTTTTAGCCCAGAATTTTTTATTTTCCCAAGGGTTACAGGAGAAATTGGACCACAAAAGTTGTTGTCCAGTTTCTCCTGAGTACGCTGATACCCCATGTGTGGGGGTAAACCACTGTTTGGGCACACGTGGGGGCTCAGAAGGGAAGTAGTGACTTTTGAAATGCAGACTTTGATGGAATGGTCTGCGGGCGTCACATTGCGTTTGCAGAGCCCCTGGTGTGCCTAAACAGTAGAAACCCCCCACAAGTGACCCCATTTTGGAAACTAGACCCCCCAAGGAACTTATCTAGATATGTGGTGAGCACTTTGAACCCCCAAGTGCTTCACAGACGTTTACAACGCAGAGCCGTGAAAATAAAAAATCATTTTTCTTTCCTCAAAAATGATGTTTTAGCAAGCAATTTTTTATTTTCTCAAGGGTAACAGGAGAAATTGGACCCCAGTAATTGTTGCGCAGTTTGTCCTGAGTATGCTGGTACCCCATTTGTGGGGGTAAACCACTGTTTGGGCACATGTCGGGGTTCGGAAGTGAGAGAGCACCATTTGAATTTTTGAATACAAGATTGGCTGGAATCAATGGTGGCGCCATGTTGCGTTTGGAGACCCCCTGAAGTGCCTAAACAGTGGAAACCCCTCAATTCTACCTCCAACACACCCCTAACCCTTATCCCAACTGTAGCCGTAACCCTAATCACAACCCTAACCCCAACACACCCCTAACCACAACCCTAACCCCAACACACCCCTAACCCTAACCACAACCCTAATTCCAACCCAACCCTAAGGCTATGTGCCAACGTTGCGGATTCGTATGAGATTTTTCAGCACCATTTTTGAAAAATCCGCGGGTAAAAGGCACTGCGTTTTACCTGTGGATTTACCGTGGATTTCCAGTGTTTTTTGTGCGGATTTCACCTGTGGATTCCTATTGAGGAACAGGTGTAAAACGCTGCGGAATCCGCACAAAGAATTGGCATGCTGCGGAAAATACAACGCAGCGTTCCCGCGCTGTATTTTCTGCACCATGGGCACAGCGGATTTGGTTTTTCATATGTTTACATGGTACTGTAAACCTGATGGAACACTGCTGCGAATCCGCAGCCAAATCCGCACCGTGTGCACATAGCCTAATTCTAAAGGTATGTGCACACGCTGCAGAAAATGCTGCGGATCCGCAGCAGTTTCCCATGAGTTTACAGTTCAATGTGAACCTATGGGAACCAAAAATCGCTGTACACATGCTGCGGAAAAACTGCACGGAAACGCAGCGGTTTACATTCCGCAGCATGTAACTTCTTTCTGCGGATTCCGCAGCGGTTTTACAACTGCTCCAATAGAAAATCGCAGTTGTAAAACCGCAGTGAAATGCGCAGAAAAACCGCGGTAAATCCACGATAAATCGGCAGCGGTTTAGCACTGTGGATTTTTCAAATCCGCTGCGGAAAAATCCGCATAGGACCAGAATACGTGTGCACATACCGAAACCCTAACCCTAGCCCCTACCCCTAACCCTACCCCTAACCCTACCCCTACCCCTAACCCTACCCCTAACCCTAGTTCTTACCCCAACCTTAGTGAAAAAAAAAAAAAAAATTCTTTATTTTTTTTATTGTCCCTATCTATGGGGGTGACAAAGGGGGGGGTCATTTACTATTTTTTTTATTTTGATCACTGAGATATAACCTATCTCAGTGATCAAAATTCACTCTGGAACGAACCTGCCGGCCGGCAGATTCGGCGGGCGCACTGCACATGCGCCCGCCATTTTGGAAGATGGCGGCGCCCAGGAAAGAAGACGGACGGACCTCGGGCGGCTAGGTAAGTATAAGGGGGGGAGATCAGGGCACGGGGGGGGGGGCGTCGGAGCACGGGGGGTGGATCGGAGCATGGGGGGGTGGATCGGAATACGGGAGGGAGGATTGGAGCACGGGGGAGGATTGGAGCACGGGGTGGGGGATCGCTGTGCGGGGGGGTGGATCGGAGCACGGGGGGGGTCGCTGTGTGCGGGGGGGGATCGGAGTGCGGGGGGGTTTGATTGGAGCGCGGGGGGTGTGATTGGTGCACGGGGGGAGCGGGCAGGAGGACGGGGGAGCGGAGCACAGGACCGAGGGGAGCGGACCACAGATCGGGGGGCTGGGGGGGCGATCGGTGGGGTGGGGTGGGTGCACATAAGTGTTTCCAGCCATGGCCGATGATATTGCAGCATCGGCCATGGCTGGATTGTAATATTTCACCAGTTTTTTAGGTGAAATATTACAAATCGCTCTGATTGGCAGTTTCACTTTCAACAGCCAATCAGAGCGATCGTAGCCACGAGGGGGTGAAGCCACCCCCCCTGGGCTAAACTACCACTCCCCCTGTCCCTGCAGATCGGGTGAAATGGGAGTTAACCCTTTCACCCGATCTGCAGGGACGCGATCTTTCCATGACGCATATGCTGCGTCATGGGTCGGAATGGCACCGACTTTCATGACGCAGCGTATGCGTCAAAGGTCGGGAAGGGGTTAAACAGGATTTGCCAGATACCTGACAAACGTGCACCTCACAGAAAAGCACATGATAAATGCGCACCTAATGTCTGCAAGATTATTCTTCTCTCTGACCACATTTTAAATATTTTTTAGATACAATGATTTTTTCTAAAGTAAGCCAATTTTTTTTCTAAACCATATAAGTGCCAAAAAATAAAAAAAATAATACATTGTAGCTGAGCTCAATATCCAGCTAACTTTTACCCCTTCACCCCAAAGCCTGTGTTCACTTTCCTGACCAGACCAAATTTAACAATTCTAACTAGTGTCACTGTATGTTGTAATAACTGAAGCAGATAGCAGTGATTCTGAGATTGTTTTTTGGTGACATATTGTACTTCATATTACTGGTAAATTTTTGATCTATGTGACTTGTTTTATTTATGTAACATTTTTCAATTTTCAAACTTTGAATTTTTATACCCATAAACTACCATATATACTCATGTATAAGCCGAGTTTTTTGGCACTTTTTTTTGTGCTAAAAAACATGCCCTCGGCTTATACACAAGTCCCAGAAGCTGGCGGGGGGAGGGAGAGCGGCGGGTCACAGGAGGCAGGATCCGGCAGCTGCAGCTAAAGCCTGTACCCACTGCTAAAGAGAAATGAATATTCACTGCACTGGCAGTGATTATTCAAATCTCTTATAGCACGCACAGTATCAGCTACAGCCGCCAGTTTCCAGCCGGGCTAGCAATGGGTGCCCGCTCATTTAGGTAATGAATATTCACCTCTCTCCACTCCCATAGGTGTGACAAGAGGTGAATATTCATTCCCTTAATGAGTGGGGACACTTGATCGCCCAGCCGCAGTAGCTGCTGGCGCTGGAACAAGATGCTGCGAGGCAGCACATGGAAGATAAGTAGGATGGTTTTTTTATGCGTTTCTCATGGGGGTGTTGCACACAAGGCTAGGGATGAGAAGCCATGCATATAAGGATAGGGATGAGGAGCCATGCATACAAGGCTAGGGATGAGGAGCCATGCATACAAGGATAGGGATGAGGAGCCATGTAGACAAGGATGGGGATAAGGAGCCATGCCTATAAGGATGAGGATTATGAGCCATGCATATAAGGATGGGGATGAGGAACCATGCAGACAAGAATAGGGATGAGGAGCAATGCATACAAGGATAGGAATGAGGAGCCATGCAGACAAGGATGGGGATAAGGAACCGTGCATACAAAGATGGGGATAATGGGGATGAGGAGCCATGCAGACAAGGATGGGGATGAAGAGGCTGTGCATACCAGGAAAGGGATGAGGGGACAATGCATACCTGGCTTATACTCGAGCTTCACAGAATTTTATAATGTTGAGCTGCGAAAATGAAAAAATACATTTTTTCAGACAAAAATGTTGCTTGAGCCTCAAATTTTCATTTTCACAAAGGTAACGGCAATTTCACTTGAGTACACCAATACCTCATATGTGGTGGAAAACTACTGTGTGGGCACAGGGCAGGGCTCGGAATAGAAGGAGCGCCAATTGAATTCTGGAGTGAAATTTTGACTCTAATAGATTGCAGATGCCATGTTGTATTTGAAGACCCCTGACTTGCCTTAGCAGCATAAAACTCTGCAAATGATGCCATTTTTAAAACTACAACTCAGGAGGAATTTAGGGGTGTAGTAAGCATTGTTAACACTCAGGCAATACACAGAATTGCATAACATTGGGTATGAGTAAACGGAAAATTACCATTTTGTCCATTAAAATGTTGCAAAAGGAATAATAAGAGAAAAATAAACTGTAAAATTTGTTGTGCAATTTCTCCTGAGTGCACAAACATGTGGTCAAAAACTACTTTGGAGGCACAGTGCAAAGCTAAGAAGGAAAGAAGTGCCATATTGGGTTTTGCTGGAATGGCTTGAGGGTGCCATGTCACAGTAGCAAAGCCCCTGAGGTGCCAGAATAGAAGAATCCCTCATAAGTGACACCATTTTACAAACTGCACCTCTTAATGAATTCGTATAAAGATGCAGTGATCATATTGACACCACGGGTGTGTCACAACATTTTATACCATTGGGCAGTAAAGAAAAAATAATTACATTTTTACCAATAAATTTTGTTTTAGCCACAGATGTTACATTTTCACACAGAGAAATTGCACTAAAATTTGTCACACTATTACTGCTGAACGCTGCAATACCCCGTATCTCGCTGTACAGTACTGCTTAGTCGCACAGCGAGACTCGGGAGGGAAGGAGTGCTATTTGACTCTTGGAGAACAGATTATCATAGAATAGTTTGCGGGCTCCATATACAGAGACCTCAAATGCCAGAAAAACAGAATTCCCCCTCAAGTGACACCATTTTCGAAATTACATCCTCCTTGGAATATATCTACAATTTTGATTTTACTGGGGTTCCCCAGAAACAAGCAGCATTGGATGTTGTAAATCTCATTATAGTGCATAGGATGTTGTAGTGCCCATACATTAAGCCCAGTTCATGTTTCTGGTGAGATGCACCCTAAAAATTAATCAGGCTACAGAAATACCAAACATGTGGACACTAAATGTAGTTTAGGCACACTGTGGGGCTCCGAAAGGAGGGGGAGCATTTGGATTTGGGAGCAGGGGGTTTGTTGGATTTCTTTTTGGGGAGAGGAGTCAGCATTTTTCCAGAGCCTTTATGTTACCCTTAACATGGAAGCCCCCTATATTTCCATTGACAGATGACGTACCTGTATGGGAACTTGCTTTTTTGTACTGTATGTTCAGCAGTGTCCTTTTCAGAGGTGCACAAAACTAGGGTTTCATCTGAATAACGTATTTCAGAACTTTACACAGAAACACCCGTATAAGAGCTCCACGAAGTGCGCAGGATAAATGCGAGGCCAAGAATTGGTTTTATTTATTTTTTACATCATTCCTCATGTGATAAAAGTGAAAAGTCGTCATTATTCTTTGGGTCAGTGCAATTAAAGCAATACCTGATTTATATTATTTTTTATGTTAGGCTGGTATCACACACTAAAAAATATTTCTTTTTACAAAATAAAGTTTTTGCTTAGTCACATTTTGAGAGCTATCATTTTTCTATATTTCTGCAGACAGTTAGCTTGTGTTTGCGGGATGAGTTGACATTTTTATTGGTACAATTTTGGGGCACATAACATTTTTTCATTGCTCTCTAGTCTGATTATTGGGAGGCAGAATGAACAAAAACCCACCATTCAAGAAATGCTTTTTCTTGTTTTTTTTTTATATGCCGCTCACAGTGTGGTAAAAGTGATAAGACAACTTTATTCTTTGGGTCAGTACGATTACAGTGATACCACATTTATATACCGGATTTTTCAGATTATAAGACGCACTTTAATTCCCCCGATTTTGGGGGTAAAATGAGGGAGGGTCTTATAATCTGAGTCATGGCTGTACTAGCTCAAAACGGTGCTTCTACTCGATACTGAGCAGAGAGTCTGAATACTTATGACCATGTGATATTTCAGTTTTTCTTTTTTAATAAATTTGCAAAAATTACTACATTTCAGTTATTTTTCAGTCAAGATGGGGTGCAGAATGTACATTAATGAGAAAAAAATGAACTTTTTTGAATATACCAAATGGCTGCAATAAAACTAAGAGTAAGAAATTTAAAGGGGTATGAATACTTTCCGTACCCACTGTATTTGCACTGGTTCAATATGTACTGAGCCATACCTATTGTACTAAGTTATCCCTCTGATTCTTTGGAAATCAACAGATAATGACTCCATTTTACTCTGAATATAAATTGTGTAATATACAGGATTTCAACTGTGGCTTGCGAAAGTATTCACCCCTTGGCATTTTTCTTGTTTTGCTACCTTGCAACCTGGAATTTCACTGTTCTTTTGAGACTTTGCATCAGTTCAAATAAAGAACATGCCTACAACTGTGAACAAGCAAACAACAAAAAGAAAAATAACTGAAAACTTCAATGTGCATAACCACTTACCCCCCTAAAGTCAGTACTTAGAACAGCCTCCTTTTGCGGCAATTACAGCTGCAACTTCCTTTGGATAATTCTCTATGAGCTTTCCACATATTGCCACTGGGATTTTTGCCCATTCCTCCAGGCTCTCAAGTGGATTAAGGTCTGGGCTTTAACTAGGCCACTACAAAACATTTACACATTTCCCATTAAACCACTCGAGTGTTGCTTTAGCAGTATGCTTTGGGTCATTGACTTGTTGGAAGGCGAACCTTCGTCCCAGTCTCAAATCAGTGACAGACAAACAGATTTTGCTCAAGAATATCCCTGTATTTCGCACCATCCATCCTCTCCTGGACTTGGATCATTTTCGCTGTCCCTGCTGCCAAAAAAACATGTCCAAAGCATGATGCTGCCACCACCATATTTTACTGTGGAGATCATAGGCTTGGGGTGATGAGATGTGTTAGATTGCAGCCTCATATATCTTTCACCTTGTTGGACAAAAAGTTCAATTTTGGCCTTAACGGACCACAGCATCGTCCTTCTTACATTTGGGGAGTATGCCACGTGTCTTTTGGCAAAAGTCAAAATGAGTCTTATAATTTTTGTGTTTATGGAAGAGTGAGCAGAAAAAAGCTTTTACTTAAAGGCCACCTCTATGAAGTTTACGACTTATTGCGGTGGTATGGACAGATACTTCAGTCTCTGCTTGGGAAATCTGCAGCTCCTTAAGGCTAAGTGCACACGTTCAGGAGTTTTCGCGTTTTTTTTTTTCACTTTTTTTGCTATAAAAATGCGATAAAACCGTGAAAAAAATGAGTACATTAAGCATCTTATTATTAGAATGCAATTCGCAATTTTTGTGCACATGTAGCGTTTTTTTCCACGGCAGAATCGCATTCCGGAAAAAAACGCAGCTTGTTCATTCCTTGTGCGGAAACGCGGGGATTCCGCACACATAGGAATGCATTGATCCGCTTACTTCCCGCATGCAGGAAGTAAGCGGATCATGCGCGGTTGGTACCCACGGTGGAGGAAAGGAGACTCTCCTCCAGGCCCTGGGAACCATATAATTGTTAAAAAAAACTGTAAAACTTATTTTGATCACAAAGGGTTCATCATCAAACCCTGTTTAAAGTGGTGCAACTAATGTGCTGCAATAAAGACAGATGCCTTGTTGGTATCATGATCTAGTAGATCACTCTAAAAAAAATCAAACAGAGGACTGTGCCTGGTCTGTGAGTGACTAAACAGAAGGCAAGAAGATTTTACAATTGCAGAAGCCCTGCAATGACCTTTTGATTTAAGACAGCTGAGGATCAAGGAGTAAAATATTAAGGGGTGAGGGATTATTTCATGAATATTGTTTCTTATGTAATTAAGTGAAGTAATAAAGATGAAAGATCTTTATTAAGAGTCAACATCACAAAGTAACTAAGTCTCCAGAGATAATCCCACTAAACCAAAGCACGACATGTGAAATGAGGAATTAATAGAATTGCTATTTTTGGAAAAGAGAAATAAAAGGACAAAAAATATAACTGTGCTGCAACATAAAAATGAGGATTTCTTTTATTTCTCTTTAATTGTATTAGGTAGTATTTCACATTATTCATAACTTGGATATATAGTCTAGTAGTCTATGTAGAAATGTATTACTAGTAGAATCAAGACATAAATGTGGTTCTGAGGCCACTAGAAACAATCTGCAAAATCCACAAACCTGATAATCAATACCGTATATACTCGAGTATAAGCCGAGATTTTCAGCCCATTTTTTGGGGCTGAAAGTCCCCCTCTCGGCTTATACTCGAGTCATATACCCGGGGGTCGGCAGGGGAGGGGGAGCGGGGGCTGTGTAGTCATACTTACCTGCTCCCAGCGCGGTCCCTGCAGTCCCTGGCTTCTCCGGCGCTGCAGATTCTTCCTGCACTGAGCGGTCACATGGCACCGCTCATTACAGAAATGAATAGGCAGCTCCACCCCCATAGGGGAGGAGCCGCATATTCATTGCTGTAAATGATCGGTGCCATGTGACCGCTCAATTACAGGAAGAAGCTGCAGCGCCGGAGAAGCCAGGGACTGCAGGGACCGCGCCGCAGCAGGTAAGGGGAGCGCAGCGCTATAATTACCTGCTCCTCGCTCCGGCTCCGTCTGCAGCGTCCTCTAGCAATGACGCTCAGGTTAGAGGGCGCTGTGACGTAGTCAGTGCGCGCCCTCTGCTGAGCGTCAGTGCTGGAGACGGAGCCGCAGAGGAGCAGGTAATTATTGAAAGCGCCGGCGTCCTGAGAAGAGAGGTGAGTATGTGATTTTTTTTTTTTTTTTATGGCAGCACCAGCAGCATTCTAAGGAGCACCTATGGGGCCATAAAGGTGCAGAGCATGTAAGGGGCACAGCATTATAAGGAGCACCTATGGGGCCATAAAGGTGCAGAGCATATAAGGGGCACAGCATTATAAGGAGCATCTATGGGGCCATAAAGGTGCAGAGCATATAAGGGGCACAGCATTATAAGGAGCACCTATGGGGCCATAAAGGTGCAGAGCATATAAGGGGCACAGCATTATAAGGAGCATCTATGGGGCCATAAAGGTGCAGAGCATATATGGGGCACAGCATTATAAGGAGCACCTATGGGGCCATAAAGGTGCAGAGCATATAAGGGGCACAGCATTATAAGGAGCACCTATGGGGCCATAAAGGTGCAGAGCATATATGGGGCACAGCATTATAAGGAGCACCTATGGGGCCATAAAGGTGCAGAGCATATATGGGGCACAGCATTATAAGGAGCACCTATGGGGCCATAAAGGTGCAGAGCATATAAGGGGCACAGCATTATAAGGAGCACCTATGGGGCCATAAAGGTGCAGAGCATATAAGGGGCACAGCATTATAAGGAGCATCTATGGGGCCATAAAGGTGCAGAGCATATATGGGGCACAGCATTATAAGGAGCACCTATGGGGCCATAAAGGTGCAGAGCATATAAGGGGCACAGCATTATAAGGAGCACCTATGGGGCCATAAAGGTGCAGAGCATATATGGGGCACAGCATTATAAGGAGCACCTATGGGGCCATAAAGGTGCAGAGCATATATGGGGCACAGCATTATAAGGAGCACCTATGGGGCCATAAAGGTGCAGAGCATATATGGGGCACAGCATTATAAGGAGCACCTATGGGGCCATAAAGGTGCAGAGCATATATGGGGCACAGCATTATAAGGAGCACCTATGGGGCCATAAAGGTGCAGAGCATATATGGGGCACAGCATTATAAGGAGCACCTATGGGGCCATAATCAAAGGTGCAGAGCATATATGGCACAGCATTATAAGGAGCATCTATGGGGCCATAATCAACGGTGCAGAGCATTCTATATAGCACAGTTGTATATGGAGCATCTATGGGGCAATAATGAACGGTATGGAGCATCTATTTTTATTTTTGAAATTCACCGGTAAATGCTGCATTTTCTACCCTAGGCTTATACTCGAGTCAATAAGTTTTCCCAGTTTTTTGTGGCAAAATTAGGGGGGTCGGCTTATACTCGGGTCGGCTTATACTCGAGTATATACGGTAGATTAGATCCTACTGATCATGGGATAAGAGGAATTCTAGTGTAAAAACCTATAGATCACAATTTGAAACAGATAAATGCTAAATGCATTAATGGTCTTTTAAATTATAAAAACCCTATATTTTGTTATTCACCTGTCCCAAGACACCAGCAGCGGACCATGTTCCCTTCACGTATGACCACCTCCATCCCTGCCAAGTATATCAAGCAACTTGGCAATGTCCTCCGACATCATCACTCTAGGCTTTTTCAAACCAGCAGAGTCCAAGTGCTTGGGTATGAAGTAGCTTTGTTTCACTTGGCTCAGCTAAAGCCAGGTGCCTATCCATCCTTCAGTTACTCTTGACGTACATGCTACTGCTAGCATTATTTCCAACTTCAGTCCAGTTTGCCTAGGGTTCTCCACATCAATCTCTTAGCAAGTTACCAACTTCTCACAACTGTTCTGGCTCCTGAACAGACCAGACCTGGCCTCTGCAATCAAGGTAATGCATTTCTTCAAATATTTTTTTTTTAATTTGCCTATACTTCATTGATTTCCTGCGATTAACTGATGCCTTAAGGTACCTTCACACATAACGATATCGTTAACGATATCGTTGCTTTTTGTGACGTAGCAACGATATCGTTAAGGAAATCGTTATGTGTGACAGCGACCAACGATCAGGCCCCTGCTGGGAGATCGTTGGTCGCTGAACAAAGTCCAGAACTTTATTTCATCGCTGGATCTCCCGTGGACATCGCTGGATCGGCGTGTGTGACACCGATCCAGCGATGTCTTCACTGGTAACCAGGGTAAACATCGGGTAACTAAGCGCAGGGCCGCGCTTAGTAACCCGATGTTTACCCTGGTTACCAGCGTAAAAGTAAAAAAAAACAAACACTACATACTTACCTACCGCTGTACCCTGTACTGGCTGTGAGCGTCGGTCAGCCGGAAAGCAGAGTGGTGACGTCACCGCTCTGCTTTCCGGCCGCTGTGCTCACAGCCAGTACAGGAGGAAAGCAGAGAAGCAGAGCGCCGGGGACAGACAGCGGTAGGTAAGTATGTAGTGTTTGTTTTTTTTTTACTTTTACGCTGGTAACCAGGGTAAACATCGGGTTACTAAGCGCGGCCCTGCGCTTAGTAACCCGATGTTTACCCTGGTTACCCGGGGACTTCGGGATCGTTGGTTGCTGGAGAGCTGTCTGTGTGACAGCTCTCCAGCGACCAAACAGCGATGCTGCAGCGATCCGGATCGTTGTCGGTATCGCTGCAGCGTCGCTTAATGTGAAGGGGCCTTTACTAGAAGAAAACAGACTGCATTAACTTGTCTATTACACAGCTACTAATACTATTGCCCAGCTGGAAAATGCCAGACAGAACTTACTTATCAGTTAGTCCTTTGTTTAATCATTGCCCTGACAAAAGATACCAGGTTGCATTCTGTGATTAACTGCTTCCTTCCAGAACATACCAGTTTCATGTACAGCTAGCTATTGCTTCTGTTTGTATCCACACATCTGGCTCTCCTTCCTCTGGGCTACCTGCATCACTTGTTTACCTGCCATCCTGCATAGTCTGGTGCCCTGGACCTCGCTGTTCCACAAGTCATCCTTCAAAGCCCAGTAGACCAATGGCTTACATAAACTACCTCATGATGTGGTCCGTAACACACATAGATATAGATTATATAAAAATTCTTAATATTAAAATCAAGTGTATACATATTATATTGTAGGAGTCTGTACTCACTTGGCTATGCTTGAGGTAGGCACAGGAAGCAGTATTGTTGAAATTTCCAGGCAAGTTTATTCAAACTGCATAAACCGCTCTGGATAGCCAAACCAAACTAACAGCCTTGTCCAGTACAAAGTGAACAGCAAACAGGAAAATAAACATTCCATATAGTACTGCTGGTCTGCCCGCTCACGTCGGTGTCTTTAGCACACACACACACACACACTGAAGGTCTCCACAACTGCAACCACAGACACCGAATGAGACATTTGGCCTCCATTTTATTAGCCAAACCACGACCTTGGGGTTGGGATATGTGAGCGGTCATTCCCACCCATCTCTTTTGACCGCTCATAAAACCCGGACCTGGAATAGCCCAAATAACTCTCTCAGCACTATATGTGCTGGAGCATACTTCTGATCCCACATCACCGCAGCTAATAGCCACGATGACACATATCTCCCCTCAAGGACTCGTCTGGTGGCCATCTTAAAAAAAAAAAAATATATATATATATATATATATATATATATATAATTGTCTAAGGGGTACTTCCATCTGTCTGTCTGCAACTTTCGTCATGGAAATCCCGCATCGCTGATTGGTCTCGCCAGCTGCCTGTTCTGGCTGCTGCGATAAATCAGCGACTGGCACAGTCAGGCCGAGAATTAGTCCCTCCCTACTCCCGTCGAGTCAGTGCCCGGCACCCGCTCCATACTCCCCTCCATTCAGCGCTCACACAGGATTAATGACAGCGTTAACGGACCGCGTTGTGCCGCGGGTAACGCACTCAGTTAACGCTGCTATTAACCCTGTGTGACCAACTTTTTACTATTGATGCTGCCTATGCAGCATCAAAAGTAAAAAGATCTAACATTAAAAATAATAATAAAAAAAAACCCTGCTATTCTCACCTTCCGTCGTCCGCCGAGGCGCGCGCGGCTGCTGCCAGCTTCCGTTCTCAGAGATGCATTGCGAAATTACCCAAAAGACTTAGGGTAATTTCGCAATGCATCCCTGGGAACGGAAGCTGACAGCAGCCGGGCGCGCATCGACAAAGCTTCGCTGGACGCCGGTGGGTGAGTATAGAACTATTTTTTATTTTTATTTTTTTAACAGGGATATGGTGCCCACGCTGCTATATACTACGTGGGCTGTGTTATATACTGTGTGGCTGAAATATACTGCGTGGCCAGTGTTATATACTGCGTGGGCTGTGTTATATACTGCGTGGGCTGTGTTATATACTGCGTGGGCTGTGCTATATACTCTGTGGGCTGTGTTATATACTGCGTGGGCTGTGCTATATACTATGTGGGCAGTGTTATATACTGCATGGGCTGTGCTATATACTGGGTGGGCTGTGCTATATACTACGTAGGCAGTGTTATATACTACGTGGCTGCTATATACTACGTTGGCAATACTACATGGGCAATGTTATATACTGCATGGGCTGTGTTATATACTGTTTCGTACGTGGCCTGTGCTATATACTATGTGGCTGCTATATACATACATACATTAGTCTAGAATACCTGATGCGTTACAATCGGGCCACCATCTAGTATGTATATATATATATATACACATATACACACACACTTGATTTTAATATTCTCATTAAAACAGCGATGCATATGTTCCATTTATGATACAATTTCCACAATATTTTAATCACATATGAAAACCCTGAGTTAAGAAAGGTCTTTGAGCTGACTTTGTATTGACAATACCTTTATCTTTCTCACATGTCAAACGCTTCAATAGGCAACTCACATCCCAATTAAATAACCACTGAAGAAAAGATCTAAAGTCATATGTGGGCCTCCGTGTAACTGATTACATGGTATTACAAGCAAGTTAGGTCACTATTAGGTCAAATTCTAGCGTGCATTCCTCGACTAATTAAAATCACAACCTACTTAGAATTTGTGACCTGAACATGATACCTAGAACCATGTTAAATATTCTGTTAAAATTAAAGATCTTTGTTCATTCGATGAAAGATGGCACAGAGCCACCCACCCAGTCTCAGGAGAAAAAGTTAGATAGATAAGTCAAAAGTTGGAGCAGCCCATATGGTGATGTTTCGGTCCTAGGTGAGGACCTTTCTCAAGCAGATAGATAGAACACATTAAAGTTGT
The DNA here is from genome assembly GCF_032444005.1 of Ranitomeya imitator. Classification (NCBI taxonomy): domain Eukaryota; kingdom Metazoa; phylum Chordata; class Amphibia; order Anura; family Dendrobatidae; genus Ranitomeya; species Ranitomeya imitator. The sequence continues at coordinate 930,638,523 of NC_091282.1, read as the reverse complement.
TTTTCTCCAATCCGTATTAAAAATTACCATGGTGACAAAAGAGTAAAAGGAGCCAAACTTATGCCTTAATCTGCCCATTATTCCAGAAATGTCGGCCTCTGGAAGACAATAAGAAATTAAGTCTTGACCTCCAGTGTCCAAACTGGTCATGCCACTACTGGTTGTTGACGCCATCAATTCTAGCCTGGTGGAGATTGTTGAAGTGGCACTGCTGAACAAAGGGCTGATTCAGTGGGTAGGTATGGTCTCTTTTTTTCTTTTATCAGAATGGCTTCCCACTGGCAACTTGTAATATGGAAAACTTTTTTACAATGATCTATCTATTGGTTACAAAGTTTCTTTAGAGCATGACTCATTTTAATTTTTATTACATAATAATGTAGAACAAGCTATTTTAATAATCTTTCACATATACTTTAGTAATTAAGTCCGAAAGACAACATTTCAAAAACCTTTCTACAAGATGTCCCCTTATGCAGCTCTCTAAGGGTCGGAGCGCAATAACACTGAGAAGTGCCGATGACACTGAGCACATATGAAGTAGCTGACAGGGTAAAAAGAGGGGAAGTGCCGATGTTACTGAGCTTCTGCCGTCATGCAATTGTCCTGTGTGTCTGTGCTGTACACTGGGGAAAACAGCTGATGTCATTGAGCTCCTTCTGTCCTGTCATGTGATTGTCCTGTGTGTGTCTGTGCTGTACACTGAGGAAAACTGCCCATGTCACTGAGAAGCTGACAGGCAGAAGAGCTGTGTGCAGACAATTAACAGCTGACAAAGCTTGTGCACTGTGTAACTGAGGCGTACACTGTACTGACATATTGTACAGTGAATGGGATTTAGCCAGGAGCACGCACGCTATGTACGCTCCTCCCTCGCCCTTAGAAAAGTGTATTCAGCATCTATGGCACTGAATACGGACTTGCTTCAGCAACAGAATAGGGGGACGTCTTTCAGAAGGTTTTTGAAAGGTTTTCTTTTGGATTTCATTTGTAAGGTTATTTGAAAGATTAAAAAAAATATTGCTGTACATTATTATTGAACTAGATGGTGGCCCGATTCTAACGCATCGGGTATTCTAGAATATGCATGTCCACGTACTATATTGCCCAGCCACATAGTATATTGCCCAGCCACATAGTATATTGCCCAGCCACATAGGATATTGCCCAGCCACATAGTATATTGCCCAGCCACATATACTATGTGGCTGGGCAATATACTATTACCCAACCACATAGTATATTGCCCAGCCACATAGTATATTGCCCAGCCACATAGTATATTGCCCAGCCACATAGTATATTGCCCAGCCACATAGTTGTTGTGAATTCTGTTATCGAACTCCCTCCTGTGGTCATGAATGGTACTTCGGCGAGTTCTGTCCATGGACTCCCTCTGGTGGCTGTGAGTGGAGCTGCTGCTTCTGACGTTCCTTCCACAGGTGAAGTAGTTTATTCTTTGGCTGGCTGCTCTATTTAACTCCACTCAGATCGTTACTCCATGCCAGCTGTCAATGTTCTTGTACTGGTTCAGTTCGCTCTTGGATCTTTCTGGTGACCTGTCTACTCCAGCAGAAGCTAAGTCCTTGCTAGTTTATTATTTGTTCATTGTTTCCTTGTCCAGCTTGCCATCATGATTTTGCCTTGCTAGCTGGAAGCTCTGGGATGCAGAGTGGCATCTCCGCACCGTGAGTCGGTGCAGAGGTCTTTTTGCACACTCTGCGTGGTCTTTTTGTAGTTTTTTGTGCTGACCGCAAAGATACCTTTCCTATCCTCAGTCTGTTTAGTAAGTCGGGTCTCCCTTTGCTAAAACCTGTTTCATTTCTGCGTTTGTGACTTTCATGTTAACTCACAGTCAATATATGTGGGGGGCTGCCTTTTCCTTTGGGGAATTTCTCTGAGGCAAGGAAGGCTTTATTTTCTATCTTTAGGGCTAGTTAGCTCTTAGGCTGTGAAGAGGCGTCTAGGCAGAGTCAGGTACGCTCCACGGCTATTTCTAGTTGTTGTGATAGGATTAGTGGTTGCGGTCAGCATAGCTCCCACTTCCCAGAGCTTGTCCTGTGTGAGTTTAACCATCAGGTCATTCCAGGTGCTCCTAACCACCAGGTCCATAACAGTACAGCTGGCCCAAAGTATTAATGCATCTCAATAGAGGGATAAGAGAAGTTCTGAGACCATTTTTTTTTTCTCTGCAGTGTGTTTTGTCTTTCTTTTCCCCTTAACCTCTGGGTGGTTCAGGACACAGGTGTAGATATGGACATTCAAGGTCTGTCCTCTTGTGTGGATCATCTCACTGCAAGGGTACAAAACATTCAAGATTTTGTGGTTCAGGATCCGATGTTAGAGCCTAGAATTCCAATTCCTGATTTGTTTTCTGGGGATAGATCTAAGTTCCTGAATTTCAAAAATAATTGTAAACTGTTTCTAGCTTTGAAACCCCACTCCTCTGGTGACCCCGTTCAACAAGTGAAAATCATTATTTCTTTGTTGCGTGGTGACCCTCAAGACTGGGCATTTTCCCTTGGGCCAGGAGATCCTGCATTGCGTGATGTAGATGTGTTTTTTCTGGCGCTTGGATTGCTTTATGATGAACCAAATTCAGTGGATCAGGCAGAGAAAATCTTGCTGGCTTTGTGTCAGGGTCAGGATGAAGCGGAGGTGTACTGTCAGAAGTTTAGAAAGTGGTCTGTGCTTACTCAGTGGAATGAGTGTGCCCTGGCGGCTATTTTCAGAAAGGGTCTTTCTGAAGCCCTTAAGGATGTCATGGTGGGATTTCCCACGCCTGCTGGTCTGAATGAGTCTATGTCCTTGGCCATTCAGATCGATCGGCGCTTGCGTGAGCGCAAAGCTGTGCACCATTTGGCGGTATTCTCTGAGCATAGGCCTGAGCCTATGAAATGTGATAGGACTTTGACCAGAGCTGAACGGCAAGAACACAGACGTCGGAATGGGCTGTGTTTTTACTGTGGTGATTCCACTCATGCTATCTCCGATTGTCCTAAGCGCACTAAGCGGTTCGCTAGGTCTGCCACCATTGGTACGGTACAGTCTAAATTTCTTTTGTCCGTTACTCTGATTTGTTCTCTGTCGTCCTATTCTGTTATGGCATTTGTGGATTCAGGCGCTGCCCTGAATTTGATGGACTTGGAGTTTGCCAGGCGCTGTGGTTTTTTCTTGGAGCCCTTGCAGTATCCTATTCCATTGAGAGGAATTGATGCTACGCCTTTAGCCAAGAATAAGCCTCAGTACTGGACTCAATTGACCATGTGCATGGCTCCTGCACATCAGGAGGATATTCGCTTTTTGGTGTTGCATAATCTGCATGATGTGGTCGTTTTGGGGTTGCCATGGCTACAGGTCCATAATCCAGTATTGGATTGGAAATCTATGTCTGTGTCCGGCTGGGGTTGTCAGGGGGTACATGGTGATGTTCCATTGCTGTCAATTTCGCCTTCCACTCCTTCTGAAGTCCCTGAGTTTTTGTCAGATTATCAGGATGTATTTGAAGAGCCCAAATCCGGTGCCCTACTGTTATGACCTGGTGGTTAGGAGCACCCGGAATGACCTGATAATTAATCATCATACAGGACGAGCTCTGGGATGTGGGAGCTCTGCTGACCGCAAGCCCTAATCCTATCATACACACTAGAAATAGCCGTGGAGCGCTCCTGACCAGACCTAGGCACCTCGTCACAGCCTAAGAACTATCTAGCCCTAGAGAAAGAAAATAAAGCCTACCTTGCCTCAGAGAAATTCCCCAAAGGTAAAGGAAGCCCCCCACATACAGTCATGGCCAAAAGTATTGACACCCCTGCAATTCTGTCAGATAATACTCATTTTGTTCCTCAAAATGATTGCAATCACAAATTCTTTGGTATTATTTTTTTCATTTAAATTGTCTTAAATGAAAAAACACAAAAGAGAATGAAGCAAAAAGCAAAACATTGATCATTTCACAAAAAACTCCAAAAATGGGCCAGACAAAAGTATTGGCACCCTCAGCCTAATACTTGGTTGCACAACCTTTAGCCAAAATAACTGCAATCAACCGCTTCCGGTAACCATCAATGAGTTTCTTACAATGCTCTGCTGGAATTTTAGACCATTCTTCTTTGGCAAACTGCTCCAGATCCCTGATATTTGAATGGTGCTTTCTCCAAACTGCCATTTTTAGATCTCTCCACAGGTGTTCTATGGGATGCAGGTCTGGACTCATTGCTGGCCACCTTAGAAGTCTCCAGTGCTTTCTCTCAAACTATTTTCTAGTGCTTTTTGAAGTGTGTTTTGGGTCATTGTCCTGCTGGAAGACCCATGACCTCTGAGGGAGACCCAGCTTTCTCACACTGGGCCCTACATTATGCTGCAAAATTTGCTGGTAGTCTTCAGACTTCATAATGCCATGCACACGGTCAAGCAGTCCAGTGCCAGAGGCAGCAAAGCAACCCCAAAACATCAGGGAACCTCCGCCATGTTTGACTCTAGGGACCGTGTTCTTTTCTTTGAATGCCTCTTTTTTTCTCCTGTAAACTCTATGTTGATGCCTTTGCCCAAAAAGCTCTAATTTTGTCTCATCTGACCAGAGAACATTCTTTCAAAATGTTTTAGGCTTTTTCAGGTAAGTTTTGGCAAACTCCAGCCTGGCTTTTTTATGTTTCGGGGTAAGAAGTGGGGTCTTCCTGGGTCTCCTACCATACAGTCTCTTTTCATTCAGATGCCGACGGATAGTACGGGTTGACACTGTTGTACCCTCGGATTGCAGGGCAGCTTGAACTTGTTTGCATGTTAGTCGAGGTTCTTTATCCAACATCCACACAATCTTGCGTTGAAATCTCTTGTCAATTTTTCTTTTCCGTCCACATCTAGGGAGGTTAGCCACAGTGCCATGTTCTTTAAACTTCTTGATGACACTGCGCACGGTAGACACAGGAAAATTCAGGTCTTTGGAGATGGACTTGTAGCCTTGAGATTGCTCATGCTTCCTCACAATTTGGTTTCTCAAGTCCTCAGACAGTTCTTTGGTCTTCTTTCTTTTCTCCATGCTCAATGTGGTACACACAAGGACACAGGACAGAGGTTGAGTCAACTTTAATCCATGTCAACTGGCTGCAAGTGTGATTTAGTTATTGCCAACACCTGTTAGGTGCCACAGGTAAGTTACATGTGCTGATAATTACACAAATTAGAGAAGCATCACATGACTTTTCAAACAGTGCCAATACTTTTGTCCACCCCCTTTTTTATGTTTGGTGTGGAATTATATCCAATTTGGCTTTAGGACAATTCTTTCTGTGTTTTTTCATTTAAGACAAATTAAATGAAGATAATAATACCAAATAATTTGTGTTTGCAATCATTTTCAGGAAGAAAATGAGTATTTTCTGACAGAATTGCAGGGGTGTCAATACTTTTGGCCATGACTGTATATTGACTGTGAGTAAAGATGAAAGTCACAAACGCAGAAATGAAACAGGTTTCAGCAAAGGGAGGCCAGACTTACTAAATAGACAGAGGATAGGAAAGGTAACTTTGCGATCAGCACAAAAACCTACAAAAGACCACGCAGAGTGTGCAAAAAAAGACCTCCGCACCGACTCACGGTGCGGAGGGGCCACTCTGCATCCCAGAGCTTCCAGCTAGCAAGACAAAATCATGAAAACCAGCTGGACAAGAAAACAGTGAACAAATAATGACTATCAGGAACTTAGCTTCTGCAGGAGAAGGCAGGTCACCAGAGAGATCCAGGAGCGAACTGAACCAATGCAAAAACATTGACAGCTGGCATGGAGTAACGATCTGAGAGAAGTTAAATAGAGCAGTCAACCAAAGGATAAACCACGTCACCTGTGTAAGGAACCTCAGAAGCAGCAGCTTCACTCACAGCCACCAGAGGGAGCCCATAGACAGAACTCGCCGAAGTACCATTCACGACCACAGGAGGGAGTTCGACAACAGAATTCACAACACCCTACCTCCTCATAGGGATTACGATTGTGCTATTAATTTGATTCCTGGTAGTAAGTTTCCTAAGGGCCGACTGTTTAATTTATCTGTGCCAGAGCACGCCGCTATGCGGAGTTATATAAAGGAATCCTTGGAGAAAGGTCATATTCGCCCGTCGTCATCACCGTTGGGAGCAGGGTTCTTTTTTGTGGCCAAGAAGAATGGCTCTTTGAGACCTTGTATTGATTACCGCCTTCTTAATAAGATCACAGTCAAATTTCAGTACCCTTTGCCGCTGCTGTCTGATTTGTTTGCTCGGATTAAGGGGGCTAGTTGGTTCACCAAGATAGATCTTCGAGGGGCGTATAATCTTGTGCGAATTAAACAGGGCGATGAATGGAAAACAGCATTTAATACACCCAAGGGCCATTTTGAGTACCTGGTTATGCCATTCGGGCTTTCTAATGCTCCATCTGTGTTTCAGTCCTTTATGCATGACATCTTCCGAAAGTACCTGGATAGATTCATGATTGTATATTTGGATGATATTTTGGTCTTTTCGGATGATTGGGAGTCTCATGTGAAGCAGGTCAGAATGGTGTTCCAGGTCCTTCGTGCGAATTCCTTGTTTGTGAAGGGGTCAAAATGTCTCTTTGGAGTTCAGAAGGTTTCATTTTTGGGTTTCATTTTTTCCCCTTCTACTATCGAGATGGACCCTGTTAAAGTTCAGGCCATTTATGATTGGACTCAGCCGACATCTGTGAAGAGCCTGCAGAAGTTCCTGGGCTTTGCTAATTTTTACCATCGCTTCATCGCTAATTTTTCTTGTGTTGCTAAACCGTTGACTGATTTGACCAAGAAAGGTGCTGATGTGGTCAATTGGTCCTCTGCGGCTGTGGAGGCTTTTCAGGAGTTGAAGCGTCGTTTTTCTTCTGCCCCTGTCTTGTGCCAGCCAGATGTTTCGCTCCCGTTTCAGGTCGAGGTTGATGCTTCTGAGATTGAAGCAGGGGCTGTTTTGTCGCAAAGAAGTTCTGATGGCTCGGTGATGAAACCATGTGCCTTCTTTTCTAGAAAATTCTCGCCTGCTGAGCGCAATTATGATGTTGGCAATCGAGAGTTGTTGGCCATGAAGTGGGCATTCGAGGAGTGGCGACATTGGCTTGAAGGAGCTAAACATCGCGTGGTGGTCTTGACGGATCACAAGAATTTGACTTATCTCGAGTCTGCCAAACGGTTGAATCCTAGACAGGCTCGATGGTCGCTGTTTTTCTCTCGTTTTGATTTTGTGGTTTCGTACCTTCCGGGATCTAAGAATGTGAAGGCTGATGCCCTGTCAAGGAGTTTTGTGCCTGACTCTCCGGGTGTTCCTGAGCTGGCGGATATTCTCAAAGAGGGGGTAATTTTGTCTGCCATCTCCCCTGATTTGCGGCGCGTGCTGCAGAAGTTTCAGGCTGATAGACCTGACCGTTGTCCAGAGGAGAAACTGTTTGTCCCTGATAGATGGACTAGTAGAGTTATCTCTGAGATTCATTGTTCGGTGTTGGCGGGTCATCCTGGAATCTTCGGTACCAGTGATTTGGTGGCTAGATCCTTTTGGTGGCCTTCTTTGTCACGGGATGTGCGTTCTTTTGTGCAGTCCTGTGGGACTTGTGCTTGGGCTAAGCCCTGCTGTTCTCATGCCAGTGGGTTGCTTTTGCCCTTGCCGGTCCCGAAGAGGCCCTGGACGCATATTTCCATGGATTTTATTTCAGATCTCCCTGTCTCTCAAAGGATGTCGGTCATTTGGGTGGTTTGTGATCGCTTCTCTAAGATGGTCCATTTGGTACCCTTGTCTAAATTGCCTTCCTCCTCTGATTTGGTGCCATTGTTTTTTCAGCATGTGGTTCGTTTGCATGGCATTCCGGAGAACATCGTCTCGGACAGAGGTTCCCAGTTTGTTTCGAGGTTTTGGCGGTCCTTTTGTGCTAAGATGGGCATTGATTTGTCTTTTTCTTCGGCTTTCCATCCTCAGACAAATGGCCAAACCAAACGAACTAATCAGACTTTGGAAACATATCTGAGATGCTTTGTTTCTGCTGATCAGGATGATTGGGTGTCCTTCTTGCCTTTGGCTGAGTTTGCCCTTAATAATCGGGCCAGCTCGGCTACTTTGAGTTTCGCCTCTTTTCTGTAATTCTGGTTTCCATCCTCGTTTCTCTTCAGGGCAGGTTGAGCCTTCGGACTGTCCTGGTGTGGATACTGTGGTGGACAGGTTGCAGCAGATTTGGACTCATGTGGTGGACAATTTGACATTGTCCCAGGAGAAGGCTCAACGTTTCGCTAACCGCCGGCGCTGTGTTGGTCCCCGACTTCGTGTTGGGGATTTGGTTTGGTTGTCATCTCGTCATGTTCCTATGAAGGTTTCCTCTCCTAAGTTTAAGCCTCGTTTCATTGGTCCGTATAAGATTTCTGAAGTTCTCAATCCTGTGTCATTTCATTTGGCCCTTCCAGCTTCTTTTGCCATCCATAATTTGTTCCATAGGTCATTATTGCGGAGATAGGTGGCGCCTATGGTTCCCCCCGTTGATCCTCCTGCCCCGGTGTTGGTCGAGGGGGAGTTGGAGTATGTGGTGGAGAAGATTTTAGATTCTCGTATTTCGAGATGGAAACTCCAGAACCTGGTCAAGTGGAAGGGTTATGGTCAGGAAGATAATTCCTGGGTTTTTGCCTCTGATGTTCCTGCTGCCGATCTAGTTCGTGCCTTTCACTTGGCTCGTCCTGATCAGCCTGGGGGCTCTGGTGAGGGTTCGATGACCCCTCCTCAAGGGGGGGGGTACTGTTGTGAATTCTGTTATCGAACTCCCTCCTGTGGTCATGAATGGTACTTCAGCGAGTTCTGTCCATGGACTCCCTCTGGTGCCTGTGAGTGGAGCTGCTGCTTCTGAGGTTCCTTCCACAGGTGAAGTAGTTTATTCTTTGGCTGGCTGCTCTATTTAACTCCACTCAGATCGTTACTCCATGCCAGCTGTCAATGTTCTTGTACTGGTTCAGTTCGCTCTTGGATCTTTCTGGTGACCTGTCTACTCCAGCAGAAGCTAAGTCCTTGCTAGTTTATTATTTGTTCATTGTTTCCTTGTCCAGCTTGCCATCATGATTTTGCCTTGCTAGCTGGAAGCTCTGGGATGCAGAGTGGCATCTCCGCACCGTGAGTCGGTGCAGAGGTCTTTTTGCACACTCTGCGTGGTCTTTTTGTAGTTTTTTGTGCTGACCACAAAGTTACCTTTCCTATCCTCAGTCTGTTTAGTAAGTCGGGCCTCCCTTTGCTAAAACCTGTTTCATTTCTGCGTTTGTGACTTTCATCTTAACTCACAGTCAATATATGTGGGGGCTGCCTTTTCCTTTGGGGAATTTCTCTGAGGCAAGGTAGGCTTTATTTTCTATCTTTAGGGCTAGTTAGCTCTTAGGCTGTGAAGAGGCATCTAGGCAGTCAGGTACGCTCCACGGCTATTTCTAGTTGTTGTGATAGGATTAGGGGTTGCGGTCAGCAGAGCTCCCACTTCCCAGAGCTTGTCCTGTGTGAGTTTAACCATCAGGTCATTCCGGGTGCTCCTAACCACCAGGTCCATAACACATAGTATATTGCCCAGCCACATAGTATATTGCCCAGCCACATAGTATATTGCCCAGCCACATAGTATATTGCCCAGCCAAATAGTATATTGCCCAGCCATAGTATATTGCCCAGCCACATAGTATATTGCCCAGCCACATAGTATATTGCCCAGCCACATAGCATATTGCCCAGCCACGTAGTATATTGCCCAGTCACGTAGTATGCACCATATCCCTGTTAAAAAAAAAGAATTAAAATAAAAAATAGTTACATACTCACCTTCCAGAGCGTTCCGATCGAAGCGACCGGTTACCGATGGTCTTCGCGCGCTCCGGTCTGAGGAGTGCATTGCGGTCTCGTGAGATGATGACGTAGCGGTATCGCGAGACTGCTACGTCATCATCTCGCGAGATCGCAGCATGGACTGGTTACCGGATCATCGCGAGCGGGAAAGGCCTGTTGTGGATCCGAGGGGTCGACGGACAGAGAGTATATAACGATTTTTTATCTTTTTAATTATTTTTAACATTAGATCTTTTTACTATTCAAGCTGCATAGGCCGCATGAATAGTAAAAAGTTGGTCACACAGGGTTAATAGCAGCGTTAACCGAGTGCGTTACACCGCGTTGAACGCTGCCATTAACCCTGTGTGATCACTGACCGGAGGGGAGTATGGAGCGGGCACTGACTGCGGGGAGGAAGGAGCGGCCATTTTCTTCCGGACTGTGCCCGTCGCTGATTGGTCATGGCTGTTTTGCCGCGACTAGGGTTGAGCGACCTTGACCTTTTTAGAGTCGAGTCGTGTTTCGCGAAACCCGACTATCTTAGAAGTCGAGTCGAGTGGAATCGGCCGATTATGGCGAAAAGTCGGGTATCGCCCGAAACACGAAACCCAATGCAAGTCAATGGGGGAGCATAGTCGGCAGTGAGTGGAGGCCAGGAAAACACCTACACTGCCCATTTTAATGGCAAAAACATCCATTCTTGTTACAGAAGCTTGTCAATCGTAATTTAGCTTATAATAATTGGAAGGCATTTGAAATTGGGGGTCATTTGGCTAAAGTTGTGGGGGGTAGGGCTGGTTCAAGTAATTAGTGGGCCCAGTAAATCTGGACCACGTCACGGCAGTGGAGCAGGGAGAGGTAAGTATTTCAACTTTGCAAGTGCTGTGATCCTGAGCAAGCAGGGGGGGCCCACTCGTTGGCATTGGCACTGGCACAGGGCCCCTCAAAGTACAGCGGTGTGTTTGCACGCCGGGGGCGCCTCCCACCGGCAGCAACACTTTTGCGTACTATGAGAGGCCCTGTGCCAGTGACGTCGCCAACTAGTATTCCTCCCCCCACCTGATGAAGGAACCTGCACTTTCATCTGCACCTTCCTCTTTGTCCCCGTGTAAGGTGGTATGGTATGCGGGAAGAGGAACCTGACTTTCAGCAGGGTCACAATCTTGCTGTGTAGCGTGCACGGGGAATTTTGCGTTATGGGTCAATGTACCAGCAGACTCATCTATCACTGGCTGGGCAATGGGCAGGATGAGGAGGAAACACAGATATAGGCCCAAAGAATAAAGTTGGCTAAATGCAGTTCAAAATTGGTAACACAGGACTAACCAGGGGGCATTGCAGTGGAGGACAACTGGAATGAGAGGCTGACACAGAGAGTAGGCCCAAATCAGTAAGTAGTCGAAATGCAGTTCAAAATTGGCAACCGTAGTAAACAGGCGGCACAGCTTTGTTCATACCAAATTTGTAGGCCTAATGCAGTGTAGTTTCCAAGAACTACTAAACGAGAGCCGGAAGATCGAAGCTCAGGAAAGGCAACCTGGAGAACACCTTGGAGTGGAACACATCATCTCTCTACACCCCATACCCAATTTGTAGGCCTAATGCAGTGTAGTTTCCGACAACTACTAAACGAGAGCATGAAGATCGAAGCAATGGAGAGGAAACCTGGGGAACACCTTGGAGTGGAACACACCATCTCTCTACACCCCATACCCAATTTGTAGGCCTAATGCAGTGTAGTTTTCTACAACTACTAAACGAGAGTCGGAAGACCGAAGCAATGTGGACGAAACCTGGGGAACACCTTGGAGTGGAACACACCATCTCTCTACACCCCATACCCAATTTGTAGGCCTAATGCAGCGTAGTTTCCAACAACTACTAAACGAGAGCCGGAAGATCGAAGCTCAGGAAAGGCAACCTGGAGAACACCTTGGAGTGGAACACACCATCTCTCTACACCCCATACCCAATTTGTAGGCCTAATGCAGTGTAGTTTCCAACAACTACTAAACGAGAGCATGAAGATCGAAGCAATGGAGAGAAAACCTGGGGAACACCTTGGAGTGGAACACACCATCTCTCTACACCCCATACCCAATTTGTAGGCCTAATGCAGTGTAGTTTCCAACAACTACTAAACGAGAGCATTAAGATCGAAGCAATGGCGAGGAAACCTGGGGCACACCTTGGGGAGGCAGACACCGTTAGTAGGCCCTACCAAAGTTGTACCCCCACTGCAGTTTTAAAATTCCTAGAGGCTGAAAACAAGACTATTGACGCTCAGCTTTTTTCAAAGGAACACAGCTGAATTGAGTGGCGCAGACAGACACAGGTAGTAGGACTTAAACCAAAAATGTGGCTCAATGCAGTTTAAAAAAGGTTTTAGGGGTACACAGGCAGCATTGGTCTGGTCAGTGGAGGACTATTTCAATTATGGACCGCAGACAGACTTTGTACGCCTACTATTAAAAAAAGGATGCTCTATGCAATTAAAAATAGGTTCCAGGGGTACACGGGCAGCAGTGGTGTGGTCAGTGGAGGAGTATTGGAAGGAGGGACCACAAACAGGCGTACTAGGCCTAACATAATAAAATTTGTCTGTAGGCACTTTAAAATTGGTTCCAGGGGTACACGGGCAGCAGTGGTGTGGTCAACGGAGGACAATTTGAATTAGGGACTGCAGACAGACTTTGTAGGCTGTCCCCTGTGGACCATGCATCCAACACATTAACCCAGTGCTCCGTAATGGACACGTAACATTTTGTGGACATGCCTACTGGTCCATGCGTCTCTTGTCAGGTGCACCTTTCTACTGTTTGATTGCCTGAGTGCTATGACAATGCAGACTTTTTCATGCCGGTGGAGGGCTGGGATGGCTTTTCTCGCAAAAGAAATGTCGACTGGGTAGCTTGAACCGTTGCACAGCGTAGTTCATCTGGGCTTTCTAAATATAAAACAAAGAAAAAAAGGAGGCTACATGCACTTTCAGCTGGGTTCCAGGGGTACACGGCCAGCATTGGTCTGGTCAGTGGAGAACTATTGGAAGGAAGGACCGCAGACAGGCTTCGAAGGCCTAAAATAATAACAGATGGCTGTAGGCAATTTTAAATTGGTTCCAGGGGTACACGGGCAGCAGTGGTGTGGTCAGTGGAGGCCTAGTGGAAGGAGTGACCGCAGACAGGCATCGAAGGCCTAACATAATACCAGATGGCTGTAGGCAATTTTAAATTGGTTCCATGGGTACATGGGCAGCAGTGGTGTGGTCAGTGGAGGCCTAGTGGAAGGAGTGACCGCAGACAGGCATCGAAGGCCTAACATAATAACACATGGCTGTAGGCAATTTTAAATTGGTTCCAGGGGAACACGGGCAGCAGTGGCCTGGTCAGTGTAGTAGTAGTAGAAAGAACGGACCGCAGACAGGCATCGAAGGCCTAAAATAAAAAAATTGGACTGGCTGTAGGCAATTTTAAATTGGTTCCAGGGGTACACGGGCAGCAGTGGTGTGGTCAGTGGAGGCCTAGTGGAAGGAGTGACCGCAGACAGGCATCGAAGGCCTAACATAATAACACATGGCTGTGGGCAATTTTAAATTGGTTCCGTGGGTACACGGGCAGCAGTGGTGTGGTCAGTGGAGGCCTAGTGGAAGGAGTGACCGCAAACCGGCATCGAAGGCCTAACATAATAACACATGGCTGTAGGCAATTTTAAATTGGTTCCAGGGGAACACGGGCAGCAGTGGTGTGGTCAGTGGAGGCCTAGTGGAAGGAGTGACCGCAAACAGGCATCGAAGGCCTAAGATAAAAAAATTGGGCTGGCTGTAGGCAATTTTAAATTGGTTCCAGGGGTACACGGGCAGCAGTGGTGTGGTCAGTGGAGGCCTAGTGGAAGGAGTGACCGCAGACAGGCATCGAAGGCCTAACATAACACATGGCTGTAGGCAATTTTAAATTGGTTCCGTGGGTACACGGGCAGCAGTGGTGTGGTCAGTGGAGGCCTAGTGGAAGGAGTGACCGCAAACAGGCATCGAAGGTCTAACATAATAACACATGGCTGTAGGCAATTTTAAATTGGTTCCAGGGGAACACGGGCAGCAGTGGCCTGGTCAGTGTAGTAGTAGTAGAAAGAACGGCCCGCAGACAGGCATCGAAGGCCTAAAATAAAAAAATTGGGCTGGCTGTAGGCAATTTTAAATTGGTTCCAGGGGTACACAGGCAGCAGTGGTGTGGTCAGTGGAGGCCTAGTGGAAGGAGTGACCGCAAACAGGCATCGAAGGCCTAACATAATAACACATGGCTGTAGGCAATTTTAAATTGGTTCCAGGGGAACACGGGCAGCAGTGGCCTGGTCAGTGTAGTAGTAGTAGAAAGAACGGACCGCAGACAGGCATCGAAGGCCTAAAATAAAAAAATTGGGCTGGCTGTAGGCAATTTTAAATTGGTTCCAGGGGTACACGGGCAGCAGTGGTGTGGTCAGTGGAGGCCTAGTGGAAGGAGTGACCGCAGACAGGCATCGAAGGCCTAACATAATAACAGATGGCTGTAGGCAATTTTAAATTGGTTCCAGGGGTACACGGGCAGCAGTGGTGTGGTCAGTGGAGGCTTAGTGGAAGGAGGGACCGCAGACAGGCTTCGAAGGCCTAACATAACAAAATAGGGCTGTTGGCAATTTAAAATTGGTTCCAGGTGTACACGGGCAGCAGTACAATGGTCAGTGGAGGCCTAGTGGAAGGAGGGACCGCAGACAGGCTTCGAAGGCCTAACATAAAAAAATAGGGCTGTTGGCAATTTAAAATTGGTTCCAGTGGTACAAGGGCAGCAGTACAATGGTCAGTGGAGGCCTAGTGGAAGGAGGGATCGCAGAGAGGCTTCGAAGGCCTAACATAAAAAATAGGGCTGTTGGCAATTTAAAATTGGTTCCAGGGGTACACGGGCAGCAGTAGACAGGTCAGTGGAGGCCTAGTGGAAGGAGGGACCGCAGACAGGCTTCGAAGGCCTAACATAACAAAAATGTCAATACAATGGTATTGTCAGTGCCAGGCATTGAAGGATGTCAGCGCATAGACTAAACATTGGTGGAGCTGTGAGAGATAATTTTGCAAGTGGTAGAGCACTGTTTGAGCTGGGGGGGAACTGTCTTGTGGCCGGCGGTACAGGCCCAGGGCCCCTCATATTACAACGGTGTGTCTGACGTTGGGTGCGCACCACCACCGCCAGAGACACTTTATTGTACTATGAGGGACCCAGTGGCAGTGCCGTCGACCAAAAGCGGGCACACCCACCTCTTCAGACAAACAGCACTCTCACGGGTGCTGGCGCCAAGTGGCGATACCACGGCCCCGTGTGGGGAGTTTGGCCATTTAGTGAGGTGTAAACATGTCGTATGCTGGACAATCAGGTGCAGAAAATTACGAGATTGGAAAAGTCATTCAGAATAGTCCACAGGCAAGACCTTTTCATAGGAAAGCTAGGTGTCAGCCGGGCAAGGTGGGGCAAAAGATTTCGAAATCCAGTTGTGGTTCATTTTAATGAAGGTTAGATCATCTACATTTTGGGTAGCCAGACGAGTCCTTTTTTCTGTTAGTATTGAACCTGCAGCACTGAATACTCTTTCTGATAGGACACTAGCTGCCGGGCAAGCAAGCTCCTGCAATGCATATTCTGCCAATTCTGGCCAGGTGTCTAATTTGGATGCCCAGTAATCAAATGGGAATGACGGTTGAGGGAGAACGTCGATAAGGGATGAGAAATCGTTTGTAACCATACTGGACAAATGTTGTCTCCTGTCACTTTGAATTGATGCTGCAGTACCTGTCCTGTCTGCGGTCATAGCAAAATCACTCCACAACCTGGTCAGAAAACCCCTCTGGCCAACGCCACTTCTGATTTCTGCCCCTCTAACACCTCTGGTCTGCTGGCCCCTGCAGCTCGTGTGAGAACGATCACGGGCGCTGTGTGCAGGGAATGCCAGAAGCAAACGGTCAACAAGAGTTGATTGTTTGGTTGCTAATATTATTTCCAAGTTGTCATGTGGCATTATATTTTGCAATTTGCCTTTATAGCGAGGATCAAGGAGGCAGGCCAACCAGTAATCGTCATCGTTCATCATTTTAGTAATGCGTGTGTCCCTTTTGAGGATACGTAAGGCATAATCCGCCATGTGGGCCAAAGTTCCAGTTCTCAAATCTGCGGTTATGCTTGGTTGAGGGGCAGTTTCAGGCAAATCCACGTCACTTGTGTCCCTCCAAAAACCAGAACCCGGCCTTGCCGCGCCAACAATTTCCAGTGGCCCCGGAAAAGCTTCCTCATTAAAAATATAATCATCCCCATCATCCTCCTCGTCCTCCTTCTCCTCTTCGCCCGCTACCTCGTCCTGTACACTGCCCTGGCCAGACAATGGCTGACTGTCATCAAGGCTTTCCTCTTCCTCAGCTGCAGACGCCTGATCCTTTATGTGCGTCAAACTTTGCATCAGCAGACGCATTAGGGGGATGCTCATGCTTATTATGGCGTTGTCTGCACTAACCAGCCGTGTGCATTCCTCAAAACACTGAAGGACTTGACACATGTCTTGAATCTTCGACCACTGCACACCTGACAACTCCATGTCTGCCATCCAACTGCCTGCCCGTGTATGTGTATCCTCCCACAAAAACATAACAGCCCGCCTCTGTTCGCACAGTCTCTGAAGCATGTGCAGTGTTGAGTTCCACCTTGTTGCAACGTCTATGATTAGGCGATGCTGGGGAAGGTTCAAAGAACGCTGATAGGTCTGCATACGGCTGGAGTGTACGGGCGAACGGCGGATATGTGAGCAAAGTCCACGCACTTTGAGGAGCAGGTCGGATAACCCCGGATAACTTTTCAGGAAGCACTGCACCACCAGGTTTAAGGTGTGAGCCAGGCAAGGAATGTGTTTCAGTTGGGAAAGGGAGATGGCAGCCATGAAATTCCTTCCGTTATCACTCACTACCTTGCCTGCCTCAAGATCTACAGTGCCCAGCCACGACTGCGTTTCTTTCTGCAAGAACTCGGACAGAACTTCCGCGGTGTGTCTGTTGTCGCCCAAACACTTCATAGCCAATACAGCCTGCTGACGTTTGCCAGTAGCTGCCTCATAATGGGAGACCTGGTGTGCAACAGTGGCAGCTGCGGATGGAGTGGTTGTGCGACTGCGGTCTGTGGACGAGCTCTCGCTTCTGCAGGAGGACGAGGAGGAGGAGGAGGGGGTGCGAACGGCTACAGCCAACTGTTTCCTAGACCGTGGGCTAGGCAGAACTGTCCCAAACTTGCTGTCCCCTGTGGACCCTGCATCCACAACATTCACCCAGTGTGCCGTGATGGACACGTAACGTCCCTGGCCATGCCTACTGGTCCATGCATCTGTTGTCAGGTGCACCTTTGTGCTCACAGATTGCCTGAGTGCATGGACGATGCGCTCTTTAACATGCTGGTGGAGGGCTGGGATGGCTTTTCTGGAAAAAAAGTGTCGACTGGGTAGCTCGTAGCGTGGTACAGCATAGTCCATCAGGGCTTTGAAAGCTTCCCTTTCAACTAACCGGTAGGGCATCATCTCTAACGAGATTAGTCTAGCTATGTGGGCGTTCAAACCCTGTGTACGCGGATGCGAGGCTAAGTACTTCCTTTTTCTAACCATAGTCTCATGTAGGGTGAGCTGGACTGGAGAGCTGGAGATCGTGGAACTAGCGGGGGTGCCGGTGGACATGGCAGACTGAGAGACGGTGGGAGATGGTATTGTTGCCGCCGGTGCCCTAGATGCAGTGTTTCCTACTACGAAACTGGTGATTCCCTGACCCTGACTGCTTTGGCCTGGCAAAGAAACCTGCACAGATACTGCAGGTGGTGCAGAAAATGGTGGCCCTACACTGCCGGAAGGGATGTTGCGTTGATGACTAGCTTCATTGGCCGAGGGTGCTACAACCTTAAGGGACGTTTGGTAGTTAGTCCAAGCTTGCAAATGCATGGTGGTTAAATGTCTATGCATGCAACTTGTATTGAGACTTTTCAGATTCTGCCCTCTGCTTAAGGTAGTTGAACATTTTTGACAGATGACTTTGCGCTTATCAATTGGATGTTGTTTAAAAAAATGCCAGACTGCACTCTTTCTAGCATCGGATACCTTTTCAGGCATTGCAGACTGAGCTTTAACCGGATGGCCACGCTGTCCTCCAACAGGTTTTGGCTTTGCCACGCGTTTTGGGCAAGATACGGGCCTGGCAGATGGAACCTGTTGCGATGTTGATGCCTGCTGCGGCCCCTCCTCCTCCGCTTCAGAACTGCTGCCGCCTGCACCCTGTTCCCCCAATGGCTGCCAATCGGGGTCAAGAACTGGGTCATCTATTACCTCTTCTTGTAGCTCGTGTGCAACTTCGTCTATGTCACCGTGTCGGTCGGTGGTATAGCGTTCGTGATGGGGCAACATAGTCTCATCAGGGTCTGATTCTTGATCATTACCCTGCGAGGGCAATGTTGTGGTCTGAGTCAAAGGACCAGCATAGTAGTCTGGCTGTGGCTGTGCATCAGTGCACTCCATGTCAGATTCAACTTGTAATGGGCATGGACTGTTAACTGCTTCACTTTCTAAGCCAGGGACAGTATGTGTAAAGAGCTCCATGGAGTAACCCGTTGTGTCGCCTGCTGCATTCTTCTCTGTTGTTGTTTTTGCTGAAGAGGACAAGGAAGCGACTTGTCCCTGACCACTAACGACGCGCTGCTTTTACATTTACCAGTTTCACGAGAGGAGGCAAAAGAGCTAGAGGCTGAGTCAGCAAGATAAGCCAAAACTTGCTCTTGCTGCTCCGGCTTTAAAAGCGGTTTTCCTACTCCCAGAAAAGGGAGCGTTCGAGGCCTTGTGTAGCCAGACGACGAACCTGGCTCCACAGCTCCAGACTTAGGTGCAATATTTCTTTTCCCACGACCACCTGATGCTCCACCACTTCCACAACCCTCATTACCAGCTGACAATGAACGCCCCCGGCCACGACCTCTTCCACCAGACTTCCTCATTGTTTTAAAAACGTAACCAAACTAACGGTATTTGTTGCTGTCACACAACTTACACGGTGAGCTATAACTTCAGTATGATTTAGCTACCCCTTTACAGGTGGGTGAGACCACAACGAAAATCAGGCACAATGTTACACACTCTGTTTTTGGTGGCACCAAATGAGAGAGATGCCACACACGCAGGACTGTCACTGAAGCACAAATATAAATATTAATCTCCCACTGTTTTTTTTTATTTTATTTTTTTCAGGGAGACTTTAGAAACAAAATAAAATAAAATGATTTTTTCAGGAAGAATTTAGAAACCAAATAACATAAAATGATTTTTCCAATGACAATTTAGAAACCAAATAAAAAAAAAAAAAAAAAAAAAAAAAAAGGCTTTCTATGCCCCACTGAGTGAGAGATGCCACACACAGGAGCCAGGAGTGGCACACAAGCCCAGAGGCCAATATTTTTCTCCCAATGATTGATGTAGTGATTTTTTCAGGTAGATTTTGGAACCCAAATCAAGCAAAAAAAAATAATAGGCTTTCTATGGCCCACAATGGAGAGAGAGAGAAAGATGGCACACCCAGGAGTCAAGACTGGCACACAAGCAGAAAGGGCAATATTAATCTCTCACTGATTTGATTTTTTTTTTTTTTTCAGGGAGACTTTAGAAAAAAAAAATAATAAAAAAAAATGATTTTTTTCCAGGAAGAATTTAGAAACCAAATAAAATAAAATGATTTTTTCAGGGAGAATTTAGAAAACAAAAAATAGGCTTTCTATGGCCCACTGAGTGAGAGATGATGCACACAGGAGTCAGGAGTGGCACACAAGCCCAGAGGCCAATATTGATCTCCCACTGATTGATTTATTGATTTTTTCAGGTAGAATTTAGAACCCAAATCAACCAAAAAAATAAATAGGCTTTCTATGGCCCACTATTTGTGAGAGAGATGGCACGCTCAGGACTGGCACACAAGCCCAAAGGCCAATATTAATCTCCCTTTTTTTTTTTAGGGAGAATTTATAAAACAAAAAAAAAAATAAATAAATAGGCTTTCTATGGCCCACTATTTGTGAGAGAGATGGCACGCTTAGGACTGGCACACAAGCCCTGAGGCCAATATTTTTCTCCCACTGATTGATGTAGTGATTTTTTCAGGTAGATTTTAGAACTCAAATCAAGCAAAAAAATAAATAGGCTTTCTATGGCCCACTGAGTGAGAGATGGCACAGACAGGGATGGCACTCTAGCAGAAATGCCAATCTTAATCTCCCACAAAAAAAAAAAAAAAAGGAACTGTCCTTCAATTACTATCTCCCTGCAGTAATCTCAGCCAGGTATGGCAGGCAGCAATAAGGAGTGGACTGATGCACAAATTAAATAAAAAGTGTGGACAAACAAACAAGATAGCTGTGCAGAAAGGAAGGAACAAGAGGATTTGTGCTTTGAAAAAAGCAGTTGGTTTGCACAGCGGCGTACACACAGCAATGCAGCTATCAGGGAGCCTTCTAGGGCAGCCCAATGAGCTACAGCGCTGAGGAAAAAAAAAAATGTAGTTTCCACTGTCCCTGCACACCGAAGGTGGTGTTGGACAGTGCAAATCGCTACAGCACAAGCGGTTTGGTGGTTAATGGACCCTGCCTAACGCTATCCCTGCTTCTGACGAAGCGGCAGCAACCTCTCCCTAAGCTCAGATCAGCAGCAGTAAGATGGCGGTCGGCGGGAACGCCCCTTTATAGCCCCTGTGACGCCGCAGACAGCAAGCCAATCACTGTAATGTCCTTCTCTAAGATGGTGGGGACCAGGACCTATGTCATCACGCTGCCCGCGTTTACCTTCATTGGCTGAGAAATGGCGCTTTTCGCGTCATTGAAACGCAACTTTGGCGCGAAAGTCGCGTACCACATGGCCGACCCCGCACAGGGGTCGGATCGGGTTTCATGAAACCCGACTTTGCTAAAAGTCAGCGACTTTTGAAAATGAACGACCCGTTTCGCTCAACCCTAGCCGCGACCAATCAGCGACTTGGATTTCCATGACAGACAGAGGCCCGGGACCAATGAATATCCGTGACAGACAGACAGGACAGAAAGACGGAAGTGACCCTTAGACAATTATATAGTAAATAAAAATTAAAACAACAGTTATGCATTAAGGTATTTCTTACAAAGGTTGCCCCTTAAATAATTTAGGAAAGCTGTATTTGGTTATACATGTCCCCTGTTGACGTTGCTGCATTATACATTGGCTTTACATGCCGTTTTGATTCGACCACTTTAATGTCCACCCCGATATATCAATAGCTATATTCAAAAAAGCTAAAAAGAAATTACTGGTTTGCAGTAAATAAAACAATAAAAATAAAACCCTGGCATAGAACCATTTTTCACATACTTATTCAGTTTGCCATAATATATCGTTACTATTTGCATGAAGATCAGTTGCCACATAGAGTATAAGGAACGTACAGTAGCTGATGATATACATGACCACAAAGTGAATTAGTATGACAGTATGAAAAGCAAACAAACCGTATTCCGGCTGTTGTAACCTTGTCTGATTTTGACATGCTGCCCGGAGGTGAAAAGTGTTAATCTGGAGAGGAAAAGCGAGTTAATACGGTAAAAGTGGATATGACGATGAGCATGCAGGACATTAGCATTGCTACCCAGAATCATAAAAAAGTCCCAAACTATCACAATGTACTGAATTATTGTCACTTATTAATAATAAGCATTTTACCATACAAAATAATAAATAACCTATTTTTCCAAGATGCTTTAGGGCATTCATTTTACAGGTAGCTGCTCAATAAAATAATGGTTCAGATCTTGGAAAAAAAAAATTATATGAAGTTTCAGTCATGTGTTTTTTTGTCAAATATAATAACATGGGAATGTATTTTTGTAAGGTTACACAGGTTGGCAAGATGATTTTAACGGCACCATAAAAATGTTCCCAGCTCACATAATGAAACTTTCAAGCATATTTTGCTGCAGCTTATATAGTACTTGTAGGTTATATTGAAAAGTGCCTATAAAAATGTGGGTATATATTAATGTAATGCAGACATTATTTCTGAATGGATTCACTATTTCTATAGGGACTGATGCCGCACAGAGGGTAGGATTTTCTAAATCATAAAAAACACATAAAATGTAATCCTTCGATACTTCAGAGTAGAGCTCTATATTTTTTGTAAAATAGGGATACACATATGAGATTCATAAAGGCCACCCATTTTAATACAAATGGTCTGAACAGTCACATTATTATGTCTTTGGCCTTAAAAATCTAATAACAAAAGAAGCAAGTACACATTTCGACATTTAGGATTAGCTATTGGTCTGCCCTTTTCAGTGGAAAGTCCACCGATACATACATTAAGGGGTTGTCTCAAGTTTAAAAATGGCTAAAATTGCCAAGTGATTATAAAAACAAGCATGTTTGCATTTTACCTCTTAATCATCATTGCCTAGATAACTGGCCACCTCTGTAGTGTCAAAGTCACATCTGCACATGCAGCTCTGAAAGGAGGTGAAACACTGGATACAACTAGCCTCACTTCCCCACACTTATCCCATGCGGCTGAGGCAAAGCAGCCCCTGCTAGCAGCCTCGGCAGGAGCTCAGAGGTGAAACCATTACACAGCACTGAACTGTCAATCTTCAGGAGCGCATTGCCATTGGCAAAGCAGGATGCCAGGGGTGGAGAGTGGTGGACCCCTGAAGAAAAATAGATGAACCTTTAGTGATGATTGAAAATGTTGACAAAAAAGACGAACTGTGTCAAGTTTGTCATTAGATCTTCTAGTTGAATTTACTGTGTGTTCCCCCCCCCCCCCCCCCCCAACGGCCACAACAACGAAATAGAAAAAAAAACAACACATTTCTGCTAACTTCATGGAGATATAGACATTTTTTGTCTCCTTGCTTTCATTTTTTTCTTTCATGCCTGTCAAGAATCATAACTTTTGTTATTTTTTACGTAACTGTTTGAGAGATTTTTTGCAGGCAACCAGGTGTAATTTTTAACACCATTCATTTTACCATATAATGTACTGAAAGTGGGAAAAATTTTCTAAAGGAGTGTGATTGAAGAAAAACTGAAACTTTATGTCATAGAGGAAAATTAAAATCCATAAGATATCTCCAGAAGGGCAAGAGCTTATACTTCAAACTCTTTGAAATAGACCTCATTGGACATATGGGGCAAAAGTGAAATTAGTATAGCTAGGAAGTGAGGAAAAGTAATTAGGATGGGTAGAGCTAAAAATTAAAAACACCCCTTGAAGATGGGACTCCCTGCAGTGTACAGGTAATTAAATAGGAAAGGTCTTTTATGGGAAAATCACAACCAGGCTGAAATGTGTTTACCATAGGAAGAGATCTGTGTCCCCTCCACCCAGGATGAGCATCCTTTCATCAAAGCATCTTTCATAGACACTTCGGCTCTGGAGTCCAAACAGGAATAGTGGAGTTTGTATAGATCCAATATTTATGGGATATAGATTTCCAGCATTATGTTTCACCTCACATCCCTGTAAGGCCACTAGAATTCCTCCAACTGAATAAAGGATGATAGATGATGCTATACCTGTGATAATTGGTCTCTATGTAATGGTAAAATTATGAGAAAAATATGGCTTCAATAACTAACACCTGGAACCTTCAGAGACAAAGATATCCTGCAAGTTTAGGATCTCCTAAAAATTTGTTAACAGACCCAGGACATCCCACAATCTGCCCCACATGAAGTAATCAACGGGAGGTGAATGGGAGTAACTTAGGAGCTAATAAAAATCCAAAATCCGAATTTGAGTTTGGATCAATGGTCAGTACTTAGAAGGCACAGTTTGCTGTAGGTTCTGCCCATTTTCTAACCGGATAGCCTCCATACACCAAGTTCTGAGCAATTTCTGTGACAAAGTTTAGTAAGTTTCTTTTGTTATTGCTTTTTATTTTATGTAATCATATATATTTTATTGTTTTGTTCCTATTTTGTACCATCTTGTATATTTTTTATAAACACTGCCTCTTTCTGGCTGTGTATCGCTGACTCTGCAATAAAAATCTTGGTATCTTAGTTTTCCTAGGTCAGTATGGTTATAAGGGTATTGCATTTGTATATTGTTTAACAACTTTAAAAACAATCCAAAAAAATGATTTTACTTGCCATATTCTAAACACCATAATTTTTTTTTCTTTATTTTCAGTCAATATAGTTTTATGAGGTCTATTTTTTTTGCAGGATAAGCTATAGCTTTTATTGGGACCATTTGGAGACCTTTCCTGAACGATTTCTATAACAACAGTCCCCCTGAGGCAAATTCACAAACAAACAGGAATTCTGCTTTTCGATTCAGCTATTTGTTTTTGGAAAAAATGTGCAATTAAAATATATATATATATATATATATATATATATTTTACACACACAGTACAGAGCAAAAGTTTGGACACACCCTCTCATTTAAAGATTTTTCTGTATTTTCAGGACTATGAAATTGTACATTCACACTGAAGGCATCAAAACTATGAATTAACACATGTGGAATTTTATACTTAAGAAAAAAGTGTGAAGACGAGGAGCAGATTCTGTTCTGATCCATGTTTGTGGATCACACTTGGCCATAAAGGTCAATCAATGGCGGTCAGTGAAACACGGATGGAAATCGCGATGCATCCAATTTGCTTGTTTTACTTCCATGTCTCAGAACAATTGCTTAGTGATCAATTTTAACATATTTTGATAAAACAAATATCTTCCAAGGGTATGTTTGTTGGCTTAGAGCAGGGCTCCCCAACCTGTAGCTCGGGGGCCACATGTGGCTCGCGGCCCCATGAATTGTGGCTCGCGACTATCTGCCCGCTTGATGCATTCGGTCCAGGTCTATCAAAACAGGTATGAGGACCACATCTCAAAATGGTGAATATTGTGAGAAGCCCTGCACAGAAATGCAGATCTGGATGCACATTTACTGGTCTTAGGGGTTTAGAGAGGTTTTAGGAAGTTTGTACTACCTGTTAGAGGAGGTGCTCAAAGCTGGATGTGACAGAGTGTTGGGAGAATACTGAATGGGGGTATTGTGGGAACCCCTGGATCTCAGTGTACTGCTCTGGAGTAATTTCTGTGGAAAAGCTTTAATTACACAGGTCTGCAAAAAAAAAAAAATTTTTCAAGAGCTGTTTTGGTTATTCCCCGTAATCTTTATCTTTTTAAGTGTGCTGGATCTGAAAATGACCTTCGTTTTGTCATAGGTCATCACGTTTTCTGACAATTTAAGTAAGTATGGTAATGGAGGAAATTCACTTTCAAACTCATCAGGCAAACTAAAGCTTGCAATGCTTTCAGCATTCATCTGACGATTTTTTTTTGTAGTCAGGGTCTTGTATATCTTCAATGCATTGATGTGAATTAATTAATAGTAATTTTGACTTTCAAAACCCTAAGATAAAAAAAATTACCAAAAATTTAGAAAAATATACTAAATTTGAAGAGAATTTTGCATTTTGTGGCAAATCCTGATGTCCAGGATTTTTTTCAATATTTTTTTTGTTTTCAGCACACCACAATACATGGAAATTAGATGAAAATAATCAAACAGCTTTTTAGTCGCAGACCTGTGTTATCATTATACCTGTAATGGGGGCTTTGGTTGACACTACTTTGAAGGGAGTGGGAGCTGGATGTGGCTCGCAACCCTCTCTCTAAGCTGAATGTGGCTCTCAAAGTCAAAAAGGTTGGGGACCACTTGCTTAGAAGCAAACACATCTCTTCAAAAAACGGATGAAAAAAAATGGATACAACAAAGATGCCATATGGATGCAATTAGGTTGAGACAGGTGAGAAAAAAAAAACAGTGTTTCTCATGGATGGTAAAGATTCATGAGAATTTAGATAAACTTTCCAAAAAACGATAAATTTTTCTGTATTCTTATAAACAGTACTTTTCTACATCGTCAGGGCATGATGTAAACTAGGAGTTGCTACAATACATTGTGATATCCATGCTGTCCTTTACTGAGGGCATTTCACAGCTTATTTACATGTCAAACAGCCATAACGGCGTCTATTTGCTTACCAGTGTGTACTGTTTGTACCAAGAAGCCACAGCTGTGACTAACAAGTCAACTCATGCAGAAGAAGGGATTGTAAGGTGAAAAGCACAAATACAGAAAGGTGTGGACAGATACAGGAAATGTGCTTGAAAATTATTCATAAAAAATGAAGCATTTATAGGGAACCTGTCAACAGGATTGTGCACGGTAACTTACACACAGTGTCAGGTCGGCGCCATTATACTGGTTAAAAATTATATCTTGGGTGATGAAAGCCATCTTGTGGTTGTTGTTAATCTTTATTTTCAGTTAATGAGATTCTCGTGCTCCGGGGGCGGCCTGTGGGGTGGTACTCTGCCTAGATATTCATCTGTACGGCTTCTGACAGATCACTGACCAGCCCCCTATTTTACTGAATATAATATTGTGAGGTTACAAAAAAAAATTACATTCAACAATATGTTGCCTGTGCAGTAGCATGTGTCGAATTATGCATACAATATTGTCAGGTAAAGAAAAAAAATATTTAACTTCAGCAAAATTGGGGCGCATGCGCAGTAGCATCTATAGGCAAGTGATAGATGCTACTGCTCATGTGCAGATGCCATTTTTCTGGAGAAAAAAAAATGTGGCTACAGGAAAATAGTGCCGGTGACAGAGCTTGGCAAGCTATAGATGCAAATGCACATGCGTCGCCATTTAGATTAAGTGATTTTTTTTTTACCCTACAATATTATATGTATAACTAGATGGTGGCCCGATTCTAACGCATCGGGTATTCTAGAATATGCATGTCCACGTAGTATATTGCACAGCCCACGTAGTATATTGCCCAGCCACGTAGTACATTGCTCAGCCACGTAGTATATTGCCCAGTGACGTAGTATATTGCCCAGCCACATAGTATATTGCCCATTTACGTAGTATATTGCCCAGTGACGTAGTATACAGCACAGAGCCACATAGTATATTGCCCAGTGACGTAGTATACAGCACAGAGCCATGTAGTATATTGCCCAGTGACATAGTATACAGCACAGAGCCACATAGTATATTGCCCAGTCACGTAGTATATTGCCCAGCCAGGTAGTATATTGCCCAGTGACGTAGTATACAGCACAGAGCCACGTAGTATATTGCCCAGTGACGTAGTATATTGCCCAGTGACGTAGTATACAGCAGAGCCACGTAGTGTATTGCCCAGTGACGCAGTATACAGCACAGAGCCACGTAGTATATTGCCCAGTGACGTAGTATATTGCCCAGTGACGTAGTATACAGCAGAGCCACGTAGTGTATTGCACAGTGACGTAGTATACAGCACAGAGCCACGTAGTTTATTGCCCAGCCACGTAGTATATTGGCCAGTCACGTAGTATATTGCCCAGCCACGTATGTCACAGGTTAAAAAGTAAAAAATAAACATATACTCACCTTCAGAGGGAGCCCTTGTAGTCATGTCGCCTGTGTGCGGTGCACTCGGCAGCTTCCAGTCCCAGGGTTGGTAGCGCAGGACCCGTGATGACGTCGCGGTCACATGACCGTGATGTCATGGCAGGTCCTTCTCGCGCAGGCCCTGTGATGAGGTTGCTGTCACATGACCGTGACATCATGTCAGGTCCTTGTCGCATACCATCCTTGCCACCAGAACCTGCCGCTTGCATGGAGCGGTTACCGGAGGGTCGCGAGGAGCGGGAAAGGCGGCAGAAAGTGAGTATATAATGATTTTTTATTTATTTTTTATTATTTTTAACATTAGATCCTTTTACTATTGATGCTGCATAGGCAGCATCAATAGTAAAAACTTGGTCACACAGGGTTAATAGCGGCGGTAACGGAGTGCGTTACCCACGGCATAACGCGGTCCGTTACCGCTGGCATTAACCCTGTGTGAGCGGTGACTGCGGGGAGTATGGAGCGGACACCTGGCACTGACTGCAGGGGAGTAGGGAGGGACTAATCGGACTGTGGCCGTCGCTGATTGGTCGCGGCAGCCATGACAGGCAGCTGGCGAGACCAATCAGTGACTTTGATTCCATGACAGACAGAGGCCGCGACCAATGAATATCCATGACAGAAAGAAGGACAGACAGAAGGACAGACAGAAAGATGGAAGTGACCCTTAGACAATTATATAGTAGATGCAATACATGCTACTGCACAGCTGTTATCATTTTCCTGGATGTAAATATTTTTTGTAACCCCACAATATTATATTCAGTATGTAAACTAGGGGGCAGGTCTTTGAGGGATCAGTGATCTGTCAGAAGCCATACAGATGAAAATCTAAGCAGGTCACCACAAAAAGACACCCCCCAAAGGCCGCCCAGAAACACGAGACTCATTAACTGAAAACTACAAATAAAAATTAAACAACAACCACAAGACAGATTTGATCAACCAAGGTATCATTTTAATCAGCATAACGGCGCCGACCTGTCAGCGTCTGTAGGTTACTGAGCACAATCCTGCTGACAGGTTCACTTTAAGATAGCAATGGCTGATGTTTATAAGAAGTGGTGCTGCCTTAAATGCAAGTGACTTTTGCTCATTTTAATCTATCTACTTTATGGAAATGCACATTTTCTCTCTTACAGCTAATCTGTCTTTAAAGGGAACCTGTCATCTTCATTATCCACATAGTGTCCTCCATCACGCTACTGCGAAGGTGCACTTCTCTCTGTCCTGCTGAGGGAAGAGCAAAGTACTGTAGTGCACGTGTGCAAGGAAAGGCCA
Organism: Ranitomeya imitator; assembly: GCF_032444005.1. Lineage (NCBI taxonomy): Eukaryota > Metazoa > Chordata > Amphibia > Anura > Dendrobatidae > Ranitomeya > Ranitomeya imitator. The sequence continues at coordinate 930,609,888 of NC_091282.1, read as the reverse complement.
AAGAGCTTTGATGAGCCGTATGTGAAAGACGAAGCATACGCACTACAGTGCTTTGCTTTGCCCTCAGCAGGGCAGAGAGACGTACACCTGCGCAAGAGCATCATGGGGAACACTGTGTGGATGCCAGGAAAGGTCAAAGAGGCCCAGCATGCTGTAGATAAGCCCCTGATGCCGGTGGGCTTAGCTCATCATCGATTTTGGGGGTGACAGGTTCCCTTTAAGGAATTTCTATTGCTTACTGGCAAAAGTTTACATACATTTCATTAGTGTTTGGTACCATTGCCCTTAAACTGAATGACTTGGGTGAATCGTTTGGGATATTCTTCCACAAGCTTCTCACAATAGTTGGTTGGAATTTGAGCCTGTTCCTCCTGAGAAAACTGGGGTAATGGATCCAGGTTTGTAGGTCACCTTGCTCGCACTTGCCTTTTCAGCTTTGCCCATAAATTGTTAATAGGATTGAGATCAGGGCTTTGGGATGCCCACTCGAAAACATTGACTTTGTTATTCTTAAGCCACTTTGCTACCATTTTGGAAGTATGCTTCGGGTCCATTTGGATGACGCATTTCTGCCAAAACTTTAAACTTCCTGGCTGATGTCTTGAGATGTTGCTTCAGTATTGCCACATAATCTTCTTTTCTCATGAGGCCATCTATTCTGTGAAGTGCGCCAGTCCCTCCTGCAGCAAAACAATGACAACATGATGCTGCCACACCCGTTTCACAGTTAGGATGGTGTTTTTAGGCTTCCTAGCTTCTCCCTTTTTCCTCCTAAAGTAACGGTGGACATTATGCCCAGAAAGTTCAATTTTAGTTTCATCAGACTACAGGATGTTTCCAAAAATTAAGTTCTTTGTTCCTATGAGCATTTGCAAACATGAATCTGGCTTTTTTATGTTTCTTTTGGAGTAATGGCTTCTTCTTGGCCGAGTGGTACAGTACTCGTTTCACTGTTGAAATTGACACAATCTTACCAGCTTCTGCTGTCATCTTCACAAGGTCTTGCTTTTGTCCTTGGGTTGATATGCACGTCAGAACGAAGCAAGATCATCTCTGGGACACAGAACCTATCTCCTTCCTGAGCGGTAAGATGGCTGGACATTCCCATCTTGTTTGTACTTGCGTAAAATTGTTTTGTACAAATGAAGAAGGCACCTTCAGATATCTTGAAATTGTACCCAAGGATGAGCCAGACTTGTGCAAGTCCACAATTCTCTGCCTGATATCTTGGCTGATTCCTTCAGACTTTCCCATGATGCTACACAAAGAAGCAGTGTGTTTCAGGAGTGCATTAAAATACATTCACAGGTGTGTCTCTAACTCAGATGTTGCCTAAAAATCAGAAGCTTCCAAACACATGACATCATATGGGCAGTCCAGAATTGTTTAAAGACATAGCAATCTTAGTGTATGTAAACTTTTGACTTTGCAGTAAGTAATAAAAATACTTTAAAACATTTTCTGTCTCTCTTATTAATCTGGCATTTGGCAAATATTAATAATTATGGTAATCCTAACTGACCTAAAACGGGAAAGGATTATTCTGATTTCATGTCAGATATTGAAAAAAAATGCATATGTCTCTTTTTCATATAGTGAATGTAAACTTCTGGGTTCAACGTTATCAATCAAATGAAAGTGGCTAGTGCTGGGTGAGAAAACAAACTGGTGAGGCTAAGGATTGTTAAGTTCTCTGTCACACCCATTGCAATCAATGCCTCACTTGCATATAAATTAAAACAATAAGTACCAGGAATGCAGCAACAATTAGAAGATATAGAGGTGCCAATGTATTTACATTTCATTTCAGAGACTTCCATACCCATATATGCAGATTGGGGGGTTGAGCCTACTTGACAGAGTCTCTTTCATGTGCAATGCAAGAGTTTTGATGCATGGTCTGAGACAATTAGATACTGCCCCCTCTCTTCTCTCTCAGCAAGTTATTACATACATAAATAGTAAATATAGTCAGCAGATAAAAAAATATTAAAAATGGAAAAATCCTCAGAGGTTCATATTTCTTAATGGCTAACTGAAAATATGGTAAAAAATAGCAAGCTTCCATGACTACCATGCCTGATGAAGAGACATGAGTAGTTTCGAAAGCAAGCTACAGTGGCATGTAAAAGTTTGGGCACCCCTGGTCAAAATTACTGTTATTGTGAACAGTTTAGCAAGCTGAAAATTAAATGATCTCTAAAAGGCCTCAAGTTAAATTTGACACATTTCTTTTGTATTTTAGGCAAAAAAAATTAAATATTTTCATCTTTTACACTTTAAATATTACAAAACTGAAAATACGCCAATACATTAAGCATGGGCGTGGATCAATCATACTTTGGGGTTGTGTTGCAGGCAATGGCACGGGAAACATTTGACAGGTAGAGGGAAGAATGGATTCAATGAAATTTCAACAAATTCTTGATGCAAACATAACACCATCTGTAAGAAAGCTGAAGTTGAAAGGAGAATGGATTGTACAAATGGATCATGATCCTAAACACACATCAAAATCCACAATAGACTACTTCAAAATGTGCAAGCTGAGGGTTTTTACAATGGCCCTAAAAGTCCCCTGATGTGAACATCATTGAAAATCTGTGGCTAGACCTCAAATAGCAGTTCATGCAAGACGACCCAGGAATCTCAAGGAACTAGAAGAATTTTCCAAGGAAGAATGGATGAAAATCCTTCAAAACAAGAATTGAAAGGTTCTTTGCTGGCTACAAAAAGAGTTTACAAGCTGTAACACTGTCAAAAGGGGGTGCTATTAGGTACTAATAGTGATGAGCGAATATACTCATTACTCCAGATTTCTCAAGCATGCTCGGGTGTCCTCCAAGTATTTTTTAGTGCTCAGAGTTTTAGTTTTACTTGCCGCAGCTGAATGATTTACATCTATTAGCCAGTATACGTACATGTGGGGATTCCCTAGCAACCAGGCAACCCCCTAAACTTCTGTATTGGCCCATTGTCCCTTTTGTAATTTTTAAAATGCAATAGATGAATATATATATATTTCAGAAAAAAATGTGTGTGTGTGTGTGTGTATACCATATATATATTTCTAGCATACATTTCTAACATGTCATCTATAACATTAGCCCCTTTTAGAGATCATTTCATCTTCAACTTTCTAAACTGTTCACAATAACAGTAATTTTGACCAAGGGTGCCAAAACGTTTACATTATAATATACAAAAAAAGAAATACAAAACTTTTACAAGTCACTATATTTGTTACCATCTTTTCAGTTAACCGTTAAAAGATCTCAACCACTGTGGACTCACAATTTTTAATATAATTCATACATAGAGACATATTGAAGCAACTTCCTACTCCTTTTAACTGGACAGATTTTTGGGTTAATGAGAAAATAAGTGCTTTCATCTTTTTTGTGCCTATGTTTCCCGTTTCATTAATTTGCTCCTTTTGATCCCCTACCTTTACATTGATTTGAACAAGCCAAATGGAAACCTATTCATTTATGGCTGTTGCCTTGTAATTTAGACAGTCATCTCTAGGACACAGTGGAGAGCAGTAAAGGTGCTCATTCGGTTAGATAACTACATTCAGCTGTCTCGTCCAACTCCCCAGTACATGTGAATGCTCAGTTTGTCTGAGTGATTAATTATTTTCAATAGGGAGAGAGGAAAAAAAAACGAGGACAGAAAACTCTGGTGGCTGCCTATTCCTCAGGAGAACAAAAAGATTGGGAGTTTGATAGTTGCTAAATTTGCCTAAAGGTATCTTCACACTGAACAACATTACAACGATAACGATAGCGATCCGTGACGTTGCAGAGTCCTGGATAGCGATATCGTTGTGTTTGGCACGCAGCAGCGATCTGGATCCTGCTGTGACATCGTTGGTCGGAGCTAGAAGGCCAGAACTTTATTTCGTCGCTGGATCACCCGCTGACATCGCTGAATCGGCGTGTGTGACGCCGATCCAGCGATGTGTTCACTGGTAACCAGGGTAAATATCGGGTTACTAAGTGCAGGGCCGCGCTTAGTAACCCGATGTTTACCCTGGTTACCATTGTAAATGTAAAAAAAAAAAAAAAACACTATATACTTACATTTCGGTGTTTGTCGCGTCCCCCGGCGTCCGCTTCCCTGCACTCCTCCTGCATCCTGTGTCAGCTCCGGCCGGCCATAAAGCAGAGCACAGCGGTGACCTCACCGCTCTGCTTTACGGCCGGCGCTTACACAGGATAAAGGAGGAGTGCAGGGAAGCGGCGCCGGGGGACGTGACAGGCACCGGAATGTGAGTATGTGTTTTTTTTTTTTTTTTACATTTACAATGGTAACCTGGGTAAACATTGGGTTACTAAGCGTGGCCCTGCGCTTAGTAACCCGATTTTTACCCTGGTTACCCAGGGACTTCGGCATCGTTGGTCGCTGGAGAGCTGTCTGTGTGACAGCTCTCCAGCGACCACACAAGGACTTTCCAACGATCACGGCCAGATCGTATCGCTGGTCGTGATCGTTGGAAAGTTGCTGAGTGTGACGGTATCCTAAGGAGTTTGACAGTTTCAAAATTGACACTTCTTATCTCCCCGAACATCATCAAAAAGGCTCTTTGGGGTGGATTCATTATTGCACTTATGCCTATTTTTTATTCAGCTTTTAGTGTTTTGCACCACATTCATATTTTTATTTACGCCTTTTTTGAAGACCATTTTGATTGTGCTCATCTGATATTTTGTTCACCATACAGACAGAGTTTAGGGTTTCCAGATTTAAGTAAATTATTATTTTTGTACCATTTGTGTGTCATTTTGTGAAATGTGCAACTTTTCGTTCTAAAAAGTAATTAAAAAGGATAAAGACTAATTTTGACCTTGCGTAAAATTCATAACACGCATTCACCAGTTAAAAGAATTTGACACAGAAAATGACAACAAATACCATAAAACAAAAAATGACTTAAAATAACCTGCAAATCATTTTTTCACAAATTTTCAATGCAAATTCTTTAAAAACTCGCAAGTTTGTCTAAATATGGGCCAAAGTGATACCTCAGCCACAAACCTTACTACAGAAAGAGACTGGAGCGAGATGAGCAAAACATGTAACATTTAGTTAAAGTTTCAGTTTTTAAAATTTGTCTAAAACAATGTAGTCCAAACCTCATCCCCACAGCCCTAACACATCATGTTTTTAGAATTTCCTCTGTATTGTACAGGAGAGAAAACCTGTGGCAGTGTCTGATGCTTTAATAATAATTCCATCACCTGTGCAATACTAAGAAAATCCTGAAAACATGACCTGTTGGGGGCCCTGAGGACTGGAGTTTAGTCTGAAGCATCTGTACGAGTAAAGCACTTATGAGGTCTTGTAAGTCTTATATCGTCTTCATTTTAAATTCTGATATCTGCTTTAGCAAATTGTTTCGCAACAAATATGGCCACTAGAGATGAGTGGATCAGGCAAAATTTGAATTTGCCTGTTTGTATGGATTTTCCCAAGATATATTTAATTTGTAGAGAGCACATTCTCTGCCAATATAATGTCTATTAATATGTTTTGGCGTCTCCCCTGTGTCATCAGTCTAATCCGCGCTACATCTGATTGTCGCCGCTCGCAATGAAATCCCTGCTCACGCTGGGCTTGGACCACTGCCCCTGATGAGGCCTAGGAGGGTTCTACGCAAGCACAAAAGGTCATGACGTCACAATGTGTGCTGGAACTTCAGTGAAAACCTGATTGACCCTAATCTTCTGTAAATGGGGTCATTGGGATCCATTAAAAATATATACCGTTCCTCATGGCTGTAGTATGAAGAGAAACTTGAATTTTAAAGTGGGAGTGGGGTTAAATTAAAACTGCACCTACACAAAAACAATATACCAGCAATCCAATCATCACTACAATTTCTTACCCTAAGGTCTTATTCAGACATCCATTTTTCAAGTATGTGTTATATTCGTGGTTTTCACAGACAGAACACGCATCAATCATAGTCCATGGGCCTGTTCTCATGTCCATATTTTTCTGCAGACCATGTCCGCAAAAAAATCACTGCGGCATGTCCGTTTTTGATATGTTCCATGTATCAAAATTATGCATACAAGTCTATGGGTCAGTGAAAATCCAGACATCACTTGGATGTCATCGATGTGCTGGCCAATAGCAGCATTGCAATAGACAGAAGCTTTGTAATTTTCTTTTATGAAACACTGATGGAAAAAAACATATTCACTGACCAAACTGATGAAAATAGCATGAAAAACACTATTGACATTCGGACATCTGCATTCATGAAAAATCACTGACATCTCAATGACGTCTAAATAGACTGGAATTATTAAAATAAAAGAAAACCTATTCGTATTGCAATCCAATAACACTAAAATAAACATATTATTACACAAAGAAATCAAGCCTAGGTCAATAAATGGGAAATCTGGAGAATTCAGAAGCAATGTATCAAGACTGGAAAATCCCAGAAGCATTTGCTGATATTAAAAAAAATGAATTTTTTTTCTATTTTTCTTTCCAAATTATCTTATTGAACAAGGTCAAAAGCTGTCATTACCACTCTACAAGATGCATATTTGAACATGGTATCAAAGGCATAGAGGATGAAGCTTCTCACACAGCCAGCAGCCATCTCCACAAGCCTTCTTCTCATTTATATCGACAGCCGTGTAAACACGGTGGTTTGGCCGGGGCAGGACCACACAGAGCTGCTGGCTGAACGTGTTTCTGAGGACCTCCACTTAGTACAATTACTAGTAAGTGTTACAATTAGTCACAATCCCTCTCTAGGTCCTACTTTGTTTGGACTGCTTTTATTCCATTGAAGAAAAAAAATACGTAAGGAAACCCAACACTTTTATTGTTTATAATTCAAGGAAGAAAGAGTCAGTAAATCTACCAGTAATGTTTTATTTCATAAGGCTATGTGCACACGTCAGGATTTCTTGCAGAAATTTCCTGAACAAAACCGGACATTTTCTGCAAGAAATCCACACGCGTTTTTTTTTTTTTTTGCGTTTTTCTCGCGGATTTTTTGTGTTTTTTTCCAGGAGGTTCCAAATGCAATAATATAGTGGGAAATCTGCAAAAAATCCGCAAAATTAATGAACATGCTGCGTTTTTTACCGTGATGCATTTTTTTCACGGGAAAAAACGCAACATATGCAGAAAAATTGAGGAATGTATTATAAATGATGGGATGCATATGTATGCGTTTTTAAGCGTTTTTAGCGTGTTTTTATAGCGAAAAATCCTGAACATGTGGACACAGGGTAAGAGATCATATATTAGCATTGTCAGCTAGAATACAGGAAAGATTTCTCAGTTTTCGTGGTATGTCTATATTAGTAAATACTTGCTTTCCCGATAAAAACTTCATTCTGGAGCATTCTTATAATTATTCCTTAACCTATTCCTCCATTACTCCTCCTGGAGATGTGTGAATAAAATATCCATGTGTTACCAATGCAGTGCCCCAGGGTCCTGGTCGTTGCAGTAATATCATTCTCCTCTAGGGGGGAGTGATGTTACGTTCGGAGGCAATAAAGGAGATCACTTTACCAGGTATCACAAACATGCAACACACTTCACATTCCAGTCCACCAGGGGGAGCTATGCTCCTATTTATTAGGGCACTCTTTACAATTAGGTAAAACTGGTGGTCTGGATAGGAAGTTAGTCAGAAGATGGCTGGGCTTCACCCAGTTAGCCACGGAGAAGACCACGGAGCTGCACCTGCCCCACGTGCAGCAGCATCCTAAGAAAGAGACATGAACAGCGAACTGTATTTTAGAGGCTGAGAAATGAAGTCATAGCAAAAGGAGAGGAAACCAGATGGAGTTCTGCCCTGCACAGGCTGCCTCTTTCTGAGGCGCAGGATCCGGTAGCCGGAACACCGAGGGAGCAACAGTCTTTTATGCCTTGCTCAAGAGACGGGCAGGACAGCTAACTGCAAGTTACTGATCCGCCCTATACCCAGGAGGCACGGTGGCAACTTGTGGGGGCTGGGGCGTGCTAGAGTCCCTGTAAAAAGCCTCAGGCCACCAGTCATACGAGTTTGTTCCTATCCATCTGGGGGACAGAGATAGACAACATCTAGAACACCAACAACAGTTGTGAGGACCTTATGAGAGGTTCAGCAATAAGGTACTACAACACCCAGGCGCTAGAGGAAGGCTACTGATTTCCACCTGGATAAAGGGACTCTGGATTTGCCTCCGAACCGGCCGGACTCTGCCTGCCCTGTGATCTGGTGCTCTGGACTGTGGATGCTGAAGACTTCAGTAAAAAGGTAAAGAGACCGCAACCTTATGTCCTAGTTATTCACTGCGCCTCACACCATCCACCATCTATACACTGGGAAACCCTGGGGACATACTTCACCTGTGTGAAGGTATACCATCTAGCTGCCATAACATAACCCCAGTGGACCCCTAAGCAACGTCAGTCACCCTGACCGAATACCACAGGTGGCGTCATGAACATATCCCTTTAAAGACCTTTCCCTTTTATTAACAGACCTCCCGAGGGCCACGGACCGGGTCAGCCACCGTGACATTCCCCTTGAGAACCGAAGGATCAGGTACCGAGTACCCCTAGCCCTTGGGGACGCTCCACCATTCCTCCATGGTTCGCCTAAACATTATCTGACTCTTTCAGCACTATACAAACAGTGTCAGACTCTGTAGGGACAATTTTGAAACTGGTAACACCCAGTTGTCAAGTTATTCATGAATTTCTAGGTGGAATAACAACATCACAACTCAGAATTTTAAGAAAAGATGCTCCAGAATGGTTATTTAAAAGGTCATTCCAAGATCAAACATTTATCGCATATTTACAGGATACAACATACCGTAAATGTCTTATAAAAGTTGTCCCCACCACTTGGACCCGCATCTGCCCACCACCAAGGCCTTGATTGCACTCCACTGTCAGAGGACAGGTGGCTGCAGATGAGTAGCTCCCTTCATTGATTTGTAAGGGAGTTATGAAAATTCCCCCAAATGTTTGACAACTCCTACTCCAATAAATAGAGAGATCAGCGCATATTTGTTCATTCCAGATAGTGCACGATGGGGCCCCGTTCTCAAGATAGATGAAGGGACCTGCATCTTTTGGATATTTATGGCATTTCCTTTGGATAAGCTATAAATGTCTAAGATGGGACAATTCTTTTAATAATCATGACAATGGAGGCCTTATAGGGCCTGGCTAAAGAGTACTTATCCCCATTACATGAATGCCCTTTTTATGCAAAATAACAGCGAGCCGCAACAGATTGATGATTTTACTAACTCATTATTAAAAATGCACAAAGGTATCCCTGACTTTCTGACAAAAACTAGGTCATAACTTCCAGGTTGTGGTATCCTGGCATGCAGCTCTGCCCTGTGGCCCTCTTGGAGTGAAAGCATATGATCTTGTATGTTATCGCACTTTTAAAGCAGTGTTGGGGAACCACAGACCCCAGGGCCATTTACGGAACTCAAAGACCTTTTATCAGGCCCCCGAGCAGATTTTCAGGGACCGCATTCTTGGGCAGGGAGGTGTATTTTGATTGCCACCAGCTCATTAATTTCTTTTTGCTCTGTTAGCACACACACGCAGCATTCACTACTAAACACTGAAGGGCATGCAATGAAAGATTACGTCCTGAAACCAGTGCCAGAGTCAGGATGTACTTTGTGGGTGGAGTTTGTATGGCCCCCGAAGGATGGTATAAATATCTAAATGGCCCTTTGCAGAAAAAAAAAAAAAAAAAGGATTCCCCACCCCTGATTTAAAGGGAACCTGTCACATTAGAAGAACACTATTAACCTGTAGATGTGGGGTTTATCTGCAGGTTAATAATGTTCGGACACCATGCGACTGTCGCACTGAAAGCCCCACTGTCGGGAGAAAATGAACTTTATTCTCCATGGCAGCCTTGTTCTTTCAGTCATAGGAGTGCGTGTGATGGCTGTAACAACGCCTCTGGGACTGACTAACCACAGGCTCAGCACATTAAGGCCCGATGTCAGTCAGTGTCGGGGTGTGATTGCAGCCACCAATCACTATGTGCGAAGCAGTGACTGAAACTGTGCCAGCGACACCCCTATGAGGCCGCAGGGGAAATAAAGCACATTTCCTCCTGATAGCAGGGCTTTCATACTGCGTCTTTTCCTAAAAACTGTTACAGCTTTAATGATGTGATGCCTCTAATGATCGGTAACTGCTTATCAAAGGACATGGCAGCACTGGTTCAGATCAAAGTGGGGTCGTGCTCTTCTTGCCAAGACTATTGCTAGAAAGTCAGTTCCAGTAGTCTGCATAAGGGAACTTTTGTCCATCCCTTAAGTTATGTTTAATAAAATCATCATCCTGTGGCTTCAAAAGGGCAACCAGTGACTGGTGAGGTTTACTTTTTAAGGTGTTATTTATAAATGGTAGACTTTAAAGGGGTTGTCTGGTCTTGTGGTGATAGCCTGCAGTCACACTATGTCACTGCAGACTTCTGAATCCTGCCATACTCTTTGGTGTTGCTACTAAGAGCAGGTGGTCACGTGATTACAAGTATGCAATTTGCATATATGCGGTCACATGCCGACTAGACATGCTGAGTGATGTCAAGCACTTCTAGTTGGAATGTGGGTGGAAATATGCAAATCACAAACTTGAGCTCACCTGACCGTCAGCTCTCACTGGCAACAGAGATACTGACAGTGTGCCGCGTGCATGATTTAAGGATTAAGAAGTCTTGCAGTCACATACAGTAACTGCAGAGGTTCCACACAAGACCAGACAAGTGATTTATTGCATTTTCATTTTTCAGGTTATGTCTCAAACCATTAGATGTGACCATTGAGTGTCAACAAAAAGATTGCCATGTTATTTCTACAGTCTACTAGCAAATGTCCTATGAATAGACACATTGTAGGTGTCAATGTTATGCCCATAACAAGAGACTATCACTAGTGGAAAACATACAAGCCGTTATTGTAATTTACTACTGTTATGCTAGTTATTTTTTTCCAACTGTTGCTTTTTTATGGGAACGATGTAAAAATACAGAATGAGGCCATCTGACTTGCTGTGCTCTACATGTACAAAGTGAGTACTGAGGCCGGTCTGTGGCTCTAATCTATTACACTGTGGTGTCTTTCTCACAGGGTGCATACAGCTCAGTAAGGAATGTTATCATTGGACCCCGTACAGGTTTCCAAAGAAAAAAAAAAACTTTGTTTTCATTCCAGCTTTGTTTACCTAAAGGTTCTGAAGATTACAACTGGCAGGTTATTTCTATATCCCACCTTGGCCTCCTCCTAACCTGGCACACACTGCCAGCCTCTGAGTCGCAACCTGCCTGTTTCTATGGAATGCTTTCAGATGAAGTGACATATGGAGTTTTCCATTTACCTGGCAATAAATAACCTGATTTGCCCGAAATCTGTAAGAAATACAATATGTGTGGAGTCATGCTGAGAAAACATGCTTGGATGTAAGTAAAACCACTGAAGAATATCAGCAAACCTCTAGACCTTGGTATGCCTATGTCAACTGCAAGTCAACCTCAAAATGTCTACCTTGCATCTGGCTACCAATAAACAGATCTCTACTTTTAACTTATCGCATTGGTGTTTATTTTTACATTAAACATTTTTAGGCGAACGGTCGGTTTATTTGTGCTGAAATCTATTAACAAGGGAGTATATTTCTATTGGAGTAAGGAAACCGTTATAAACCGTTATAAATTGGTGACATGTATACAAAATTGTTAATCACATAAAACTTTACATCTTTCTTAAAAACCCAACAATGTTACATTGTGTTCAGAGACGTAAATAGAAATCACAGCGCTCTATGGTAAAATCAAAATTTGAATCCCTTCCCCAACAAAAAATATTCAATAAAATAGACAGGGTCATACTGCATAGGTGCCTCAATCACGGAAGGCCAATCCTCAAAACCTTTAAAAACAGAGAGTGGGAAACGTTATGTAGAACATACACAAAAATAGTGACACTACTGAAGCCCCTTAGTAGTTTCACTCACTACAATAGCCCTTTAGTGGCCCTCATACAGTATGATACCCCTTCATCCAGTATATTATATCCACAAAAGCACCTATCACACACAGTATGATGCTGCCACACTAACTCCAGCAAGTACGATGTCCCCACAGTGCCCCCAACACAGTATGATTTCCAAAACCTAGTATAAAATCACAGAATAACACAGAATGATGTCCCCACAGTGCCCCAACACAAAATTATGCCCCCTGTGCTCCCAAAACAGTACAATGTCTCTCTCCACAATGCTCCAAAAACTGCGCTATGGACCCAAAGTGCCCCAATCACAGTAAAATGCTGCCCCCAACATAGTATAATATCCCTATAGTGCCTCCAGTGCAGGATGATATTATCACAGTGCCCCAACATAGTATGATGCCCCAATGTTCCCAAAACAGTACAATGTATCGATGATTACCCCAAAACAGTGCAATGGGCTTACAGCGCATCCCCGTCACAGTATGAAGCCACCCCAGTGCTGCCAACACAGAATGATGCCCCTACTATGCTTCCTAACACAGTATGGTGCCCACAGTGACTGCCCCATAGTATGATGACTTCACATTGAACTCCACAGTGTGATATCCCCACAGTATGATTTCTGAACAGTGCACCCAACACAGGATGATGTCCCCTAACATAGTATAATATCCCCACAGTCCCCAAACACAATATGATGTCACCACAGTGCCCTCTTTACTCCCAAAACAGTACAATGTCGCTACAATGTCCCCCAAAACAGTGCAATGTCCGCAGTGTCCCCATTCCGGTACGATGCTTTCACAGTGAACCCCAGTGTTATGCCCTACAATTTCTCCACACATAAAAAGGTTCAACAGTACTAACAAAATAAAGAAAACTCACCTACCCCCATTTCTCCTTTACACCACTCTGGTCTCTGCTATGTGGACTGCTCAATGCAGCAGCCGCAATCTAGTCATGTCGTCACACTTGCTGCACTGAGACTCAGATGCACAGGCTGAATGGTGGAGCAGGGACTGGGAGTTCCCTGTTCCACCACTGTATTCAACTTAATCTGCTTCCTGTTCAGCATCAGTCCCACCCAACTCACAGGTACCATAGCACTAACATAGTCTGCTACAATTTGTGGCACGCCACTGATTGGGTTTTAAATATTATTAAATGTTTTTACACTGATGAGCAAAAGGACAACAACGTTTTGAACTTTTGACTTTCAGGCTCCATATCTCACCATCCACTACTGCATCAAGAGACTTCCTATGACGATATTGAAGTTCAAGCTTCTTCAGCTTTATTCAGGCTACATTTCCAGACTTGTTTAATGGTGCTTGCATCAGCATCTGTATTCTCACTATTACGAAGCAAACGAGCCACCTTCACTGCTGTGTTTGTCGCGCCAGAACTGATAGACCTTGTGATGAGCCAACTTGTTGACCCTGAAATTTTTGCTCGACATCCACCTTGGCTTTTGAATGGATGGCCGGACTTAATTTTGTATTCTTCCAGTTGTCACGGCATTCAAATGATTCAGCTTTACAATTCTTCTTGGCCTAGAGACCGATATCGATGAGCTAGTTGATGCGGTTTCTCTTTTCTTGGGAAATCTTCTTCATGGCTTCTTGATGATTCAAACCAGTGATCTTTCGCATGGGAATAAAACAACACACCGAACTATTAGGGAATTACATGTTGTAATTTGTAGTATACAGAAAGAAAAAGTTTTCTCCACTACCAGTAGCAAAACCGTAATAATGAGGTGACATGACAAATATTGGCATAACTAATCATATTCTAAATAGTTGCAAGTCAAATTTATGTATAAGAGAGCCAGGATGATAGTCTATTAAATGGTGGCAGTCTCAAGTTTGAAGAAGTGGTAGATGGTGAAATATGGAGCCTGAAATTCAATAGTTCAAAACATTGTTACTGTTTTGCTCGTTAGTGTATGATGTATAAATTATTGATATACTTTATTTTTCCAATGTGTTCAAGCTTCAATGACTTTCTTGCTATCCTAGCAGCATTACTGCTCCATTGAGTTTGACACAGTAGAGAGCTTCCGTTGTCACCATGTGACTGGTTATGTGTATGGAGAGGGCTGAATGATTGGCTCTTTCATAACATTAGCAAAGTACTCTCTTTGTGTATGTTTCAGCCATAGAAGTGAAGGGAGCAGGCATTAATACTTAAATCACTCAGTCCTCATCACCACAACACTAGTCACATGCCAAAACAGGAGGCTTTCTCTTATGTAAAACTCAAGTAAATGTAGAGCTATCGAGGCAGCACTAAAATCATAGCTCCCAACCGACCCAGATTCAGTGAAAATGAGCCATCAAATTGCCCCGGCTTCTGATACTCACCTCTCTCTGAAGTCTTCATTGCTCTGTAGCTCCTCCTCCTTGGAGGGCAGGGCCGCTTCTCTTTGCTCAATGCATAAATTAAACAATCACTGCTTTTTCTTCCTGTGTCCAAATCTCCTCAGGACTCTATCGTGCATCTCCTTGTTCAAGCCTCAACTTACAATGATGTAGATAGGAGAATGTGGTAATCTTGACCTCTGTTGCAGACAGTGAACCCATGAGCAGATTATACATGTCCATAGAAATACATTGTTATATAACAATGCATTTCTATGGTCCCTGTACACTGAGATGAAGAAAAATACTTTTTTTGTTCCTATAAAAGTGGTAAAAATAATAAGCAGCAATTACAAAAGTGTATTTTTCCCTATTTTTGTGAGTCTCCCCAGTTCTTGAACCCACAATCTCAACATTACAGGCAGGAGCCTTAGCTACTGAGCCACAAACTTTGAAAAAATAATAGGGACATTTTGGTGTACTTGATCTGTACTGCAGGCTGTGACTCCATAGGCAGATTGTACTGAGACAGAGATACATTGTACGCAGCAGTGGATTTTTATTATAGAGGGAGAAGAGATTTTTCTAAATCCTATAAAATTACTAAAATATAGTAATGAAAAACTTGATAACGAAAAAAATTTTTTATTTTTTTTTTAATAGTAAACACCACAAATCGGAAAATAACACGGACATGTTTGGTGTCCCTTTAATCGTAACGACCCGCAAAACACAGCAATAACATTATTTACGGGAATTTGAAAATGACACATTTTGCTATTAAAGCCATAAAAAATGTAATGAAACTAATGCTGAAGCCATGTTCACAAGTAGCGCAAATGCTGCATTCTTTCTGCTGCTTTGTTTTTGCAGGTGCCCTAACCACACAACAAAATAACAATCTTGTCTGAATATTGTGTGTTTGCTGCATTTATTTTAATGCAATTTCCCGCTTATATGATACGATTTTGGTGCAGATATGAAGCAGAGTTTTTAACGCTTTTTAATAGTACAGAAAAACTTCATGCTTTTTTTTTTTTTTTTTTTTTTAAGAAAAAGCCTATAGAGAAAAATTGCATCAAAACTGCAATGTCTTTAGTTGAACCGAGGGCTGAGATTTCATGGAATCACTTGTTTAACAATTTAGACCTTGTTCACATGTAGCGTAAATGTTGCATATTTTCTGCTGCTTCTTTAGCACAGAAATTCTGCTGTTTAACTGTCCTAGCAAAGTGGATGTGATTTTAGGAGAACTGTGCCAATTGTGCGTCAAAAGACGCTGCTGAACTGTATGGTTTTGCTGATTTTTTTATCTTGTCTTCTATGTGGAGCCTAAAACAACGTATGTAAAAAACGGAAGTTACTTTTTTAAATGTAGAATTAAAACTATTCTGTGCTATAAAAACACATTAAAAATGTGAACGCATCAAACATGTGGGAGACGATTGTTTTTGAGTAGTTTGGTGCGGATCCTGCGGAAAACAAAAAAATAGAATTAGACTTACCGGTAATTCGGTTTCTAGGAACCTTCCACGATGGCATACGGAGGTTGCCTCTTTGCCCTGATGGGAAACAGGAAATATGGAGAGGTTAAAACGCCCTCCCTTCTTCCACTCATCAGTGACTTATAACTGAAAACCCATAAAACCAGTTTACCTCGGATGCCAGATTTTATATCCAGGAGTATAGGGAGGGAACTAGCGCCGTCGTGGAAGGTTCCTAGAAACCGAATTACCGGTAAGACTAATTCTATTTTCTCTAGTCACCTTCCACGACGACATACGGAGGAATACTAACTAATTTGGCGCTAGGGAGGGACAACGGCCTGGAGAACTTTCCGGCCGAAGACTAAATCTTTGTTGGGCAATATGTCCAATCTATAATGCTTGGAGAAAGTATGTAATGAAGACCATGTAGCTGCCCTGCAGATCTGTTCTGCAGATACACCTGCTCTTTATGCCCAGGAGACTGAAGTGGATCTAGTTGAATGGGCCTTGATCCCTACTGGGGGAATTTTGTCTTGAGCGAGATATGCTTCTGCTATAGCTCTCTTAATCCAGTTAGAAATAGTGCTTTTCACTACTTTTTTCCCTTTATTCTGTCCAGAGATATGGACAAATAGATTTTGGTCAACTCTGTAAGAGCTGGTTTGCTCTAAATAATGTAGTACAATACGTCTGACATCAAGAGTATGGAATCTTTCTTCTTTTGTATTCACTGGATTTTGGCAGAAGGAAGGTAAAATGATTTCCTGAGAGCGGTGGAATTCGGAGACTACCTTTGTAAGAAAGGAAGGGTTGAGACGAAGTACTATGGAGTCATCCCTAATAGACAAGTAGGGCTCTCTTGTTGATAGGGCTTGAAGTTCTCCTACTCTTCTGCAGTGGTTATAGCCACCAAAAAGATTGTTTTGTAGACAAGATTTTGCGGAGAACAAGAGGATAAGGGCTCAAATGGAGGACCTGTAAGCCCCTGTAGTACTAAGTTAAGGTCCCATAAGGGAACCACCAATTGCGATTTAGGGTTCACTCTACAGGCTGACGTCATGAACCTCTTAATCCAGCGATGATTTGCCAGATACTGGTCAAAGACGGAATTGAGGGCGGAGACCTGGACCTTTAATGTACTAGGCTTGATGCCTATTTCTAAGCCCTCCTTTAGAAAATCTAGAATTTGCGACAAATTTGGATAGAAGGGATCGGGTAGATTAGGGAGGCAGAAAGACAAAAACTTCTTCCAGACCTTATTATATATAGTGTTGGTTACTGGTTTCCTTGATCTCTGAAGTGTAGCAACGACTGAGTCCCTGAGCCCTTTAGCTTTTAGCACCTGGACTTCAGTAACCATTCCGCTAGATTCCATTTCGGGGGATCCAGGTGATGAATGGGTCCTTGCAAGAGCAGGTTGTTCTCTGCTGGTAATTGGATCGGCCCGTCTACCTGTAGATCGATGATCAGGTTGTACCAACTCCTTTTTGGCGATAACGGGGCTATTAATATAGTCTGAGTTTGTTCTTCTCAGATCTTCCGTAAGACCTTTGCCAAAATCAGGATTGGTGGAAAGGCATAGGCCAGATGAAAATTCCACTTCTGAGCTAGAGCATCTACTCCCCTGGAGCCATTCCTGGGATTTAGGGAGAAGGCGGCTTCAACCTGGGTGTTTTGACGAGATGCAAAGAGGTCGATTTCGGGCAGACCCCACCTGTCTACAAGCATCCTGAAGCTTTGACTGTTCAGGCTCCATTCTCCTGGCTGTATATCCTGGCGACTCAGATACTCTGCCTGGGTGTTGGAAGAGCCTTTTAAATGAACTGCCGTCAGAGACAGTAGGTATTTCTCTGCCCAGGAGCTTATTCGGGTGGAGACATTTTTTAAGTTGTAGAATTTTGTACTACCCTGATGTCTGACATGAGCAACTGAAGTCATATTGTCCGAATAAATTCAAACATGTTGTTTCATGATAAGTTGTCCTGCTACTAGAAGTGCCTCCTCTATAGCTTTTAGTTCTCTGTAGTTGGATGACTTCCTGCTCGTTGCCTGGTCCCAAAGCCCTTGAAAAGGGATGTTGTTTGCCATCGCTCCCCAGCCCCTTTTGCTGGCGTCTGTTGTGATTGTAGTCAGTGGGACTCGAGTCCAGCTGACACCTTTGTGAAGATTCCTTAAGTTTATCCACCATGCTAGAGAGGCTCTGACTCGACCCGGTGTGTGTAGCCTTTTGTTTAAAGAGCTGGGATGGCCGTTCCAGTTCTGTAGAATGAGCCTGAAGGATCCTGGAATAGGCCTGAGCCCAGGGTACTGATTGGATGTAGGCCGTCATGGAACCCAGAAGTGACATGCACTCCCTGAGTGTAGGAGATCTTGTGTCTCTGAACGTCTTGACCATTGTTACTAAGGTTAGACGGTGGTCCTCTGGAAGAAAAGACATTTGTTTTGCTGAGTCCAAGAGAATTCCCAGGAACTTCCTGGATTTGGAGGGCCATAGCTGGGATTTCTTCAGATTCGGGACCCACCCCAGGGATGTTAGAATATTGAGTCTTTGATACACAAGATTCCAGCATCGTCTTGGTGGATGCCACTACAAGCAGGTCATCCAGGTAAAGCACTATACAGATGCCTTGGTTTTGGATAAAGGAAACTACTTCCGACATTGTCTTGGAGAAAACTCTTGGTGCAGAGGAAATTGCAAACGGAAGGACGATGAACTGATAATGTTCTATTAGGTGATCCTTCTGTACCGCAAACCTGAGATACTTCTGGTGTCTCGGGTGAATTGGGATATGAAAGTATGCATCCTTTAAGTCGATGGTTGACATGAAGGAGTGAGGACTTATCAGAGGAATTTATCGATTCCATTTTGAACCTGCGGTATTTCCCATGCTGGTTGAGACCTTTCAAATTTATGATGATATGAGACTCGCCCGAAGCCTTGGGTACTAAAAATAGTCGGGAGTAATGTCCCATACCTCTTTCTGATTCAGGAACTTGAGATATTGCGTTTGAATTCATTAGGTCTCTGAGACCTGCTAGCAACGTTGTTCGGTCTCTTAAGGAGGGAAGGGAGGTGACCTTCAGACCCCACGGAGGGGAGGAAATAAACTATTAATAGGCCCTCTTTGATGACATTGAGGGCCCAGTGGCAACCGGTGATATTTTGCCACTGAGGAAGAAATTTTGAGAGTCTCCCCCCCCACCGGGTCACAGTCACCGCTTCTCCTGTTGGGGCTGCTGTTGTTGGGGGATAAGGATATTCTTTCCTCCACCTTTTTGATAACTCCACCTCCCAGTCTTGCCTTTTCCTCTCTGAGAGGCTTGTGGCTGTGAGGGATGAAAAAACCTTTTCATAGGGGGTTTCTGTTCTGGAAGAGCTTTTTTTTTTCTTATCTGTTGCCTTTTCTCAGATCTCATCTAAAGAAGGCCCAAAGACACAGTCGCCCTTAAGGGGTATAGCACATAATTTTGCTTTAGAGGTGATGTCACCAGACCACATCTTTAGCCAGAGGGCTCTTCTAGCCGAATTAGTTTGAACAAGAGACCTAGCGACAACTCGAATGGCATCCACCAAAAAAAAGTAGCTCTAAGAAGACTGGGTAGGGAATCCAGCAGCTCCCCTCTAGAGGTACCCTGAGATATATGGGATTCCAGCTCCCCTAACCAAGGGCTCTAGCTACACAGGTCGAGGCAATATTAGCTTTTAAGGCTACCGTGGAAGTCTCCCAGGATTTCTTCAAGAGACATTTAATTTTGCTGTCCATCGGATCCTTCAGCTGCAAAGAATCTTCAAATGGAAGTGCGGTTCTTTTTGCCACTCTCGCCACCTGTGAGTCGACCTTGGGAACATCTCATTTGACAGAATCACCTTCTATGGGAAATCTGTGCTTCATCTCAGAGGGAATACTGAGGTGTTTCTCCGGTAGTTCCCACTCTTGAGAAATTATGTCAAGAATATTAGAGTGTACCAGGAATCCTATGCGTTTCCCTTTGGTTATCCCCCCAAACATTTGATCTTGAATGGACTGGGGTTCTGGTTCCTCCTCCAGCCCCATAGTGCTGCGCACGGCAGACACTAGATCCTCAATCCAATCTGAAGAAAACATATTTTCTGGCTTTGCAGGCTACGGGCGACATTGGTTCTTCCCGTTTACCAGAGGATGAGGCATAGGAGAGGTCTGATTCGGAATCAGTATCTTCAACCTGAATTTTCCTTTCTTTGTTGGAGGTGGGGGTGGTGGAGGGGTAAAGGTTGCCAGGGAAGACTGCATTTCTTGTTTAACAAGCGAGTGGATTTCTTCCAAGAGGGAGGGTTGCTCTGCTCTGACTATTTTGTCAGTACATATTTGGCAGAGTTTTTTATCCCATAATGAGGGCAATTTGACATTGCAGATGGCACATTTTTTCTTTACAGATGCTTTAGGGGTAGACTTGTCTCCCTTGAACGAGAGGGGTAGTAGAGTCAGAAAAGGGAGCCCCCTAGGTTATCTATGTAAGGAGCCCCTCTCTGCAGCACTTACTGTGGCAGGGGCAGTGCTGGGCTCTGCAGATGCAGGGCAGGTATTGCCTTCCATTACCGCAAGACAGTCTTACCTGCAACGTTTTCAGGCAGGTTTTATACTAATCAGCAGGCCCCTGCCCCCGGATTCCCTCCTTCCCTCCTGGGTCCTGTAGTGGAGGAACGGTGTCCTGCACGAGGTGCCGCCGGCAGAAGCGCTGCATCTGAGGAGCAGAATGAACCGGAAGTGATGCGCGCAATCACTTCCTGGACGCCGCTGGCACGCGGAGGGAGAGGAGCCTGGAGAGCTCAGGGAGGACTCTGATCAGGATCACTGGCCTGCTTTACTCGAGGACACATCATACGGCACAACAAGAGCAGCAAGACGGGAAGGTGAGACACATCCCTGTGCTGCCCAGCTATAGAGAAGGCAAAAGCCTAACAGGGTACTTTAGTCACTGGCCACCACAGCACATGAACCTCTCTCTGTCCCATGGGGAACAGGAAAGACACTGACGAGTGGGAGGAGGGAGGGCCTTTTATTCTCTCCATATTTCCTGTTCCCCATCAGGGCAAAGAGGCAACCACCGTATGCCGGTGTGGAAGGTGACTAGAGAAAACAGTATTTCTGCAATGTGTAAACATGGCCTACAGACACAAAAAAGCCAGATGTCCTCTTGTAAAGCTGCATAAAGATGAGAAAGTTCTGGCAGCTCCGACTGTGAATGAATCAACAAAAAATAAATTCACAGGTCCCAACTAGAGATGAGCAGGATGCACAGATCACGATGCACCAACCCTGGCTAATCAAAAGCCGTTCCGGGGACACCAGAAGGTTAGAGATAAACGGCCTCCCATCAAGCTGCCAGATAGCACTGACCTGGACGCTGGACCAGACTCCAGTCCCGGATTTGGGTCTACACCCATGCAGTCTCCAGAGTTTGCTAAATGCCCATTACTGCCACAATCCCTGTGACATCTCCTCCTGCCAGGGGAAATGGTAAATGGGAATTGGGTTGGGGTATGGCCAAAATTTACCAAGCCACGCTATGAACCACATGAATTGTCCCTCTTTCTGTTTTCCAAAAGTTGGGAGGTATGCTAAAATTCAAACATTAAGGCATATTTCAAAAATGAAGAAATTAACAAGTGCTATTATATAAGTCAACTGAGCTAAAGAAATAAGCCTATTAGCAATATAACCATATAATATCACTACAGGGAGATGCAATAAAGGCCTATTGCTTGGAACTGATAAATCCCTAAATTAAATAAAAGAAAGTTAAAGGGAATCGGTCATCAGGATTTTGCTATGTAATCTGTGAGCAGCATGATGTAGGGCTGGTTGGAACCCTGAATCCGGTGATGTGTCATTTACCGGACTCTGTGTTGCTGTATCAATAAAATCACTGTTTAATCAACAGAAGATTATCACTACAGGATAAAGTGTCTCATGCATCTTACTCAACTGCTCTGTGCAACCACGTGCCCACCACTGAAAAGTATTTGTTTGCCAATATACAGTGTTCACAATCAGCAATGTTGGTGGGGTCTCTGCATTCTGAGCACTGCTAAATGGGCAGAGGAGAAAACTGTGATTTTATAAAATAGGACAGCATGCAGATCGGCAAGTGATACATCCCTGGAATCAGGGTTTCAGCACATCATACTGCTCTCAGATTACTAAAACCTAGCAACAGATTTACTTTAAAGACAAGTCACCTTTTCAATTTTTTGAAGCCAGCCAGATGGGGTGGAGGGCTTTACTACAGCCACATCTGTATAACAATCACACAATAATCTGATAACTTTTATGAATAGTTTCTACCTTCATGAATCTAAACAGAATGTACTCCAAACTGGTATTGAGTGTACAGTATATGGACACTGTATAAATTGGCTGTATGATATATATCCAACTACTGATTTGATAAATTACAATAAACAATTCTACATAATTATTTCCAGAATGTAATCAATCACACGAACAGCATACAATGTTTATAGCAATCATAGACGTTTACTATACAGAGCAACTGGATCTAAGACTCAATTTCCTGCTCGAGTTCTTTTCCCTAAGCAGTAAATTATTTTAAGACCATCTTATTACAACTTTTTATTTTTTCCAAAACATCTAAAATAAAAAATGAAAGAAATGGTGTATATTAGGGTTGAGCGAAACAGATCGGCCAATTTCAAAAGTCGCCGACTTTTGGCAAAGTCGGGTTTAGTGAAACCCAACCCGATCCCACTGTGGGATAAGGTCGGCGATCTCTTCTCCAAAGTCGGGTTTCGTGTTTATATGTGTGTGTGTCATAGAGACACATATATATATATTTATATTAACTTCAGCGCGATAATGTTGAAAAGCCGGTAATTCAATTGCTGGCTTTTCATTTCTCCTTCCTAAACCCGACATGATATGAGACATGGTTTACATACAGTAAACCATGTCATATCCCCATTTTTTTGCATATTCCACACTACTAATGTTAGTAGCGTGTATGTGCAAAATTTGGGCGCTGTAGCTATTAAATTTAAGGGTTAAATCGCGGAAAAAATTGGCGTGGGCTCCCGCGCAATTTTCTCCGCCAGAGTAGTAAAGCCAGTGACTGAGGGCAGATATTAATAGCCTGGAGAGGGTCCATGGTTATTGCCCCCCCCCTGGCTAAAAACATCTGCCCCCAGCCACCCCAGAAAAGGCACATCTGTAAGATGCGCCTATTCTGCCACTTGACCACTCTCTTCCCATTCCCATGTAGCAGTGGGATATGGGGTAATGAAGGGTTAATGTCACCTTGCTATTGTAAGGTGACATTAAGCCAGATTAATAATGGAGAGGCGTCAATTATGACACCTATCCATTATTAATCCAATTGTATGAAAGGGTTAAAAAAAAACACACACACACATTATTATAAGTCTTTTAATGAAATAAAGACACAGGTTGTTGTAATATTTTATTAGACTCTTAATCCACCTGAAGACCCTGTAAAATATTTTAACCCCTTCAGATGGATTTACATCGTGGGACGTGACAGATCATCGGAAGGTATGAGATATTGTTGTTTTTTTTATTTTTCCTTTGTTACAGAGCGAGGGTCTTCAGGTGGATTGAGAGTACAATAAAATATTACAACAACCTGTGTGTTTATTTCATTAAAATACTTTGCAAAATTGTGTGTGTATTTTTTTAACCATTTCATGCTATCGGATTAATAATGGATAGGTGTCATAATTAATCTGGCTTAATGTCACCTTACAATAGAAAGGTGACATTATCCCTTCATTACCCCATATCCCACCGCTACACTGGAGTGGGAAGAGAGTGGCCAAGTGCCAGAATAGGCGCATCTTCCAGATGTGCCTCTTCTGGGGTGGCTGGGGGCAATGTTTTTAGCCGGGGGGGGGGTGGAACCGTGGACCCTCTGTAGCCTATTAATATCTGCCCTCAGTCACTGGCTTTACCACTCTGGCGGAGAAAATTGCGCGGGAGCCCACGCCAATTTTTTCCGCGATTTAACCCTTAAATTTAATAGCTAGAGCGCCGAAATTTTGTGTAATATGCAAAAAAAAGGGGGATATGACATGGTTTACTGTATGTAAACCATGTCTCATATCATGTCGGGTTTAGGCAGGAGAAATGAAAAGCCGGCAATTGAATTACCGGCTTTTCTGCTATATCGCGCTGAAGTAAATAAAAAAAAAAATTCCCATTGACTTGCATTGGGTTTCGTGTTTCGGCCGATCCCCGTCCCCGACTTTTCAATAAGATCGGCCGATTTCACTCGACCCGACTTTTGAGAAAGTCGGGTTTCGTGAAACCCGACTCGACCTCAAAAAATGAAAAGTCGCTCAACCCTAGTGTATATTATTTATTTTATTCATGATAAAAAATGATGCAACAAACATTTTTTAATGCAACGCATACCCGTATGCATGCCTGTCTACACGATAGACTACAAATGACTCATACACTGTCTGACTCTGTAGTTAGTCTTTTCGTATGTTCTCCACTTCATGCTACTAGAGATGAGCGAATATCGGCGGCTCCCTTCTTATTTGGCTTACTATAGCGCTTATCGAATAAGCTGCAGCAGGAACCCGGATACCTGGAGCGCTCCGATAATCAGGTGTCCGGCACCGCAGCTGCATGTGTCGCGGCTGTCTGACAGTCACAGCACATAGGCTCTCCATGCATGGATTGTGACTGTCACACAACCGCGAAACATGCAGCTGTGGGGCCAGACACCTGATTATCGGAGCGTTCCAGGTATCCGGGTTCCCGATGCAGCCTCTTTAGTAATCTCAATATAGAGCCCGAATAAGAAGGGAGCCGCCAATGTTTGCTCATCTCTACTTGCTACCATATATTAGCAAAAAGTAAAGAGCAGATTGATGCCATTATGGCTAGGATGAGACTACACTATATTTGTAATTTGTTACCATAATGACACATATATCTGTATAAGAGCTGTAGACACACAATGGTAGAACATCTTTAATCAAAACCATTGACATAGCTGCTTTAACCCCTTCCCGACCTGTGACACAGCGTATGCATCATGAAAGTCGGTGCCAATCCGACCTGTGACGCATATGCTGTGTCACAGAAAGATCGCGTCCCTGCAGGCCGGGTGAAAGGGTTAACTCCAATTTCACCTGGCCTGCAGGGACAGGGGGAGTGGTAGTTTAGCCCAAAGGGGGTGGCTTCACCCCCCCGTGGCTACGATCGCTCTGATTAGCTGTTGAAAGTGAAACTGCCAATCAGAGCGATTTGTAATATTTCACCTAAAAAACTGGTGAAATATTACAATCCAGCCATGGCCGATGCTGCAATATCATCGGCCATGGCTGGAAACACTGATGTGCCCCCCCACCCCACCGATCGCCACCCCCCCGCCCCCCGATCTGTGGTCCGCTCCCCTCCGTCCTGTGCTCCGCTCCCTCGTCCTCCTGTCCGCTCCCCCCGTGCTCCAATCACACCCCCCGTGCTCCAATCAAACCCCCCCGCACTCCGATCACCCCCCGTGCTCCGATCCACCCCCCTGCACAGCGATCCCCCACCCCGTGCTACAATCCACCCCCCGTGTTCCGATCCACCCCCCATGCTCCGATACACCCCCCCCCCGTGCTCCGACGCTTCCCCCGTGCCCTGATCTCCCCCCCCTTATACTTACCTCCCGGGATCCGTCCGTCTTCTTTCCTGGGCGCCGCCATCTTCCAAAATGGCGGGCACATGTGCAGTGCGCCCGCCGAATCTGCCGGCCGGCAGATTCGTTCCAAAGTGAGTTTTGATCACTGAGATATAACCTATCTCAGTGATCAAAATAAAAAAAAATAGTAAATGACCCCCCCCCCCCCCTTTGTCACCCCCATAGGTAGGGACAATAAAAAAATAAAGGATTTTTTTTTTTTTTTTACACTAAGGTTAGAATAGGGTTAGGGTTAGGGTTAGGGGTAGGGTTAGGGGTAGGGTTAGGGGTAGGGCTAGGGTTAGGGGTAGGGTTAGGGGTAGGGTTAGGGATAGGGCTAGGGTTAGGGGTAGGGTTAGGGGTAGGGCTAGGAGTAGGGCTAGGGTTAGGGTTTCGGTATGTGCACACGTATTCTGTTCCTCTGCGGATTTTTCCGCTGCGGATTTGATAAATCCGCAGTGCTAAACCGCTGCGGATTTACCGCGGTTTTTCTGCGCATTTCACTGCGGTTTTACAACTGCGATTTTCTATTGGAGCAGTTGTAAAACCGCTGCGGAATCCGCAGAAAGAAGTGACATGCTGTGGAATGTAAACCGCTGCGTTTCCGTGCAGTTTTTCCGCAGCATGTGTACAGCGATTTTTGTTTCCCATAGGTTTACATTGAACTGTAAACTCATGGGAAACTGCCGCGGATCCGCAGCGTTTTCCGCAGCGTGTGCACATACCTTTAGAATTAGGCTATGTGCACACGGTGCGGATTTTGCTGCGGATCTGCAGCGGATTGGCCGCTGCGGATTCGCAGCAGTGTTCCATCAGGTTTGCAGTTCCATGTAAACATATGGAAAACCAAATCCGCTGTGCCCATGGTGCGGAAAATACCACGCGGAAACGCTGCGTTGTATTTTCCGCAGCATGTCAATTCTTTGTGCGGATTCCGCAGCGTTTTACACCTGTTCCTCAATAGGAATCCACAGGTGAAATCCGCACAAAAAACACTGGAAATGCACGGTAAATCCGCAGGTAAAACACAGTGCCCTTTACCTGCGGATTTTTCAAAAATGATGCTGAAAAATCTCACACGAATGGGCACGTAGCCTTAGGGTTAGGGTTGGAATTAGGGTTGTGGTTAGGGGTGTGATTAGGGTTATGGCTACAGTTGGGATTAGGGTTAGGGGTGTGTTGGGGTTAGTGTTGGAGTTAGAATTGAGGGGTTTCCACTGTTTAGGCACATCAGGCGTCTCCAAACGCAACATGGCGCCACCATTGATTGCAGCCAATCTTGTATTCATAAAGTTAAATGGTGCTCCCTCAATTCCGAGCCCCGACGTGCGCCCAAACAGTGGTTTACCCCCACATATGGGGTACCAGCATACTCAGGACAAACTGCGCAACAATTACTGGGGTCCAATTTCTCCTGTTACCCTTGTGAAAATAAAAAAATGCTTGCTAAAACAATTTTTGAGGAAAGAAAAATTATTTTTTATTTTCACGGCTCTGCGTTGTAAACGTTGGTGAAACACTTGGGAGTTCAAAGTGCTCACCACATATCTAGATAAGTTCCTTGCGGGGTCTAGTTTCTAAAATGGGGTCACTTGTGGGGGGTTTCCAGCGTACTCAGGACAAACTGGACAACAACTTCTGTGGTCCAATTTCTCCTGTAACCCTTGGGAAAATAAAAAATTCTGGGCTAAATAATTATTTTTAAGGAAAGAAAACGTATTTATTATTTTCACTGCTCTGTGTTATGAACTTCTGTGAAGCACTTGGGGGTTCAAAGTGCTCACCTCACATCTAGATAATTTCCTTTCGGGGTCTAGTTTCCAAAATGGGGTCATTTGTGGGGGGTTTCTACTGTTTAGGCACACCAGGGGCTCTGCAAACGCAACGTGACGCCCGCAGACCATTCCATCAAAGTCTGCATTTCAAAAGTCACTACTTCCCTTCGGAGCCCCGACGTGTGCCCAAACAGTGGTTTACCCCCACATATGGGGTATCAGCGTACTCAGGAGAAACTGGACAACAACTTTTGGGGTCAAATTTCTCCTGTTACCCTTGGGAAAATAAAAAATAGCGGCCTAAAAAATCATTTTTGAGAAAAGAATTTTTTTTTTTTTTCATGGCTCTGCGTTATAAACTTCTGTGAAGCATTTGAGGGTTCAAAGTGCTCATTACACATCTAGATTAGTTCCTTTGGGGGTCTAGTTTCCAAAATGGGGTCAATTGTGGGGGATCTCCAATGTTTAGGCACACAGGGGCTCTCCAAACGCGACATGGTGTCCGCTCATGATTGCAGCTAATTTTCCATTTAAAAAGCCAAATGGCGTGCCTTCCCTTCTGAGCCCTACCGTGCGCCCAAACAGTGGTTTACCCCCACATATGGGATATCTTCGTACTCAGGACAAACTGGACAACAACATTTGTGGTCCAATTTCTCCTATTACCATTGGCAAAATAGGAAATTCCAGGCTAAAAAATCATTTTTGAGAAAAGAAAAATTATTTTTTATTTTCATGGCTATGCATTATAACCTTCTGTGAAGCACCTGGGGGTTTAAAGTGCTCAGTATGCATCTAGATAAGTTCCTTGGGGGGTCTAGTTTCCAAAATGGGGTCACTTGTGGGGGAGCTCCAATGCATAGGCACACAGGGGCTCTCCAAACGCGACATGGTGTCCGCTAACAATTGGAGCTAATTTTCCATTCAAAAAGTCAAAAGGCGCGCCTTCCCTTCTGAGCCCTGCCGTGTGCCCAAACAGTGGTTTACCCCCACATATGAGGTATTGGCGTACTCGGGAGAAATTGCTCAACAAATTTTAGGATCCATTTTATCCTATTGCCCATGTGAAAATGAAAAAATTGAGGCGAAATTAAATTTTTTTGTGAAAAAAAAGTACTTTTTCATTTTTACGGATCAATTTGTGAAGCACCTGAGGGTTTAAAGTGCTCACTAGGCATCTAGATAAGTTCCTTGGGGGGTCCAGTTTCCAAAATGGGGTCACTTGTGGGGGAGCTCCAATGTTTAGGCACACAGGGTCTCTCCAAATGCGACATGGTGTCCGCTAACGATGGAGATAATTTTTCATTCAAAAAGTCAAATGGCGCTCCTTCCCTTCCGACCCTTACCATGTGCCCAAACAGTGGTTTACCTCCACATGTGAGGTATCAATGTACTCAGGAGAAATTGCCCAACAAATTTTAGGATCCATTTTATCCTGTTGTCCATGTGAAAATGAAAAAATTGAGGGTAAAAGAATTTTTTTGTGAAAAAAAAGTACTTTTTCATTTTTACGGATCAATTTGTGAAGCACCTGGGGGTTTAAAGGGCTCACTATGCATGTAGATAAGTTCCATGGGGCGTCTAGTTTCCAAAATGGGGTCACTTGTGGGGGAGCTCCAATTTTTAGGCACACGGGGGCTCTCCAAACGTGACATGGTGTCCGCTAAAGAGTGCAGCCAATTTTTCATTCAAAAAGTCAAATGGCGTTCCTTCCCTTCCAAGCCCTGCCGTGCGCCCAAACAGTGGTTTACCCCCACATATGAGGTATCAGCGTACTCAGGACAAATTGGACAACAACTTTCGTGGTTCAGTTTGTCCTTTTACCATTGGGAAAATAAAAAAATTGTTGCTGAAAAATCATTTTTGTGACTAAAAAGTTAAATGTTCATTTTTTCCTTCCATTTTGCTTCTGCTGCTGTTAAGCACCTGAAGGGTTAATAAACTTCTTGAATGTGGTTTTGTGCACCTTGAGGGGTGCAGTTTTTAGAATGGTGTCAGTTTTGGGTATTTTCAGCCATATAGACCCCTCAAACTGACTTCAAATGTGAGGTGGTCCCTAAAAAAAATGGTTTTGTAAATTTCGTTGTAAAAATGAGAAATCGCTGGTCAAATTTTAACCCTTATAACTTCCTAGCAAAAAAAAATTTTGTTTCCAAAATTGTGCTGATGTAAAGTAGACATGTGGGAAATGTTATTTATTAACTATTTTGTGTCACATAACTCTCTGGTTTAACAGAATAAAAATTCAAAATGTGAAAATTGCTAAATTTTCAAAATTTTCGCCAAATTTCCGTTTTTATCACAAATAAACACAGAATTTATTGACCTAAATTTACCACTAACATGAAGCCCAATATGTCACGAAAAAACAATCTCAGAACCGCTAGGATCCATTGAAGCGTTCCTGAGTTATTACCTCATAAAGGGACACTGGTCAGAATTGCAAAAAACGGCAAGGTCTTTAAGGTCAAAATAGGCTGGGTCATGAAGGGGTTAACTGTCATTTAAGAGTCACTCAAATACATAAAAGGGTTGTCTGATCAGGGTTATGCCTATCTGGTCATATGGATGTTAAGAGGTTTCCATTGCTTAGGCACTATGCAGCAGCTTTCTCGCTGGCAGACACAAGCCATATGACTACTGTAGAGGGAATGCATAGCTGGACGACGCTTTTTAGGGAAGAATAAGGGTATGTGCAGGCGATCTGGGGTTTCTGTGAGTTTGACGCTGCGTTCTTATGCAGCGTCCAACCCACACCGTCCGGATGTTACAGCATAGTGTATGGGATTTTAAGAAATCCCATGTCCACAGATGCCTGCAGATCACCCACGGACACGGACATGCAGCGTAATCTCTCCAGACTGCAGTATGTCAATTTGTTCTGCGGACGTGAGTCTCCGCAAGAGAAATTTCACCAATAAAGCCACACAGTTCAGTGAACACATGCAGATTCATGTGCGTTCAATAGATGGCAGAGCTTTGGACAGATAACATGCGCTGCGTCCAATGCACTCCCACTTCTGGATCGTGTGCCCTGGCCTAAGAAGCTTTCCTACATCAATCAGTTTATGCTCACATATGAAATGAGTTGTCCAGAAAGAGACAAGCCCTATAGACCAAAGATTACCATATTTACATCAATCCCTAAGATACATCACTTAACTGAATAATTACACCTGTGTTCTGCAATTTAATTGCCTAGTGACAGCACCAGGGAGAGCAGCCGTGAGCAAATTCATTTCACAGGAGCATTTGCCAATCTACAACTTGTGCAATTCACCTTATAAGTTGATTAGGAAATTGCTGTAAATGTCATTCTGCATTGTATAGGTAAAAAGGTAAATTGTAACTTGAAATTCAGAACATCCTAAGATTTATTAATGCAGATGTATTCTTCATTACAACTAAGAGACTGTTCTTCGAAATGTGAGAAATAAAGCAGATTGCAGCATCTGGTACAAATTGCTACTTTTTTCGGAGTGGGTCCAATTACTGAGGACTCCTATCACATCCTAAATATTATTCTGTCATACTGAAAGAAAAACAAATCTTGAGCTTACATGGCAGGAAAAGTGTTTAGTGCATATCTGTCCATCATCTCGTCAGCTCTCTGCACTGTATTACTACACTGTGTGCTGCATGATGCCAGCCTATTTCCACGTGCTTAGTACCTGGACTGGGTGAAACAATTGTGTGTTTTAATGTACCATTTTTTGTGGAAAGAATTTCTGATTTAATTTACTGGCTGGTTGGATCCGATCATAGCTCCAAAGCGCTGCTACTTCCCGATCGCGGGCACATAGCCTTAGTGGTTTTGCTTGCCTGAGACTGATGTGTTTAGTGATTAGTTACAGTTGACATGTGCATGACGAGTACTTCACCACTGCAGGCCTAGTAAATAACAGACCGGGGGAACTCGGTGAAGGTTCTTCTAGGGAAGTAATGCTGCCGAGACCAGGATTCCAATGATGTGTCGCTTGCTGGTCTGCATTCTGTCATTTTTATACAATCACTGTTTTCTGTGCTGCAGATCTAGCAGTTCTCTAAATGCTGAGCTCTGTATAACTCCGCCCACATGACTGACTGGTGACTTTCTGTTTATACTGTACTTTGTAAGAAAGCTGTTAATCAGTGGTGGGGGTGGTGTTACGTAGAGCAGTTGACTAGGAGGCACAAGACACCTTGTCCTGTAGTGATAATACACTGATTTTATTGCAACAGCAACACACAGCCTAGTAAGTGACACATCATTGAAATCAGGCTCTCAATCCCTACATCATGGTGTCCTCAGATTACACAGAAAAAACCTTGCTGACAGATTTCCTTTAAAGGAGTTCTCAGAAAAATACTAATTTACCTTAAGGGAACCTGTCAGCAGGATTGTGCACAGTAACCTACACACACTGTCAAGGTTGACACCGTTATACTGATTAAAATGATACCTTGGTTGATTAAATCCGTCTTACGGTTGTTCTTTAATCTTTATTTTCAATTTTGTGCTAATGATATGCTTGTGCCCTAAGGTGAGGCTGGGGTATGCGATGCTCTGATTATATATTCATAATGCAGACAGGTCACTAATTCCTCACTGGCCCCCTAGTTTCAATAATGAATATCTGTATATACTTAAAAATTATTGTATTTATTTTTCCTCCAAGCTGAATAATATGAATAAAATGTATCATTGGAACACTAAACATGTGATTATGCTGCAGTGCTGGCACCTGCCTGCAGAAGCGTTTTTTTTAAAAGTATATACAGATATTCATTATGCAAACTAGAGAGCAGGTCAAGAAGGGATCAGTGACCTGTCAGCAGTCTGCATTATGAATACCTAACCATAGTACCACATGAAGACCCCCCAGGTGCTTCACAAATTGATCCGTTAAAATGAAAAAGTACTTTTTTTTTCACAAAAAATTTCTTTTAGCCTCAATTTTTTCATTTTCACATGGGTAACAGGATAAAATGGATCCTAAAATGTGTGGGAAATTTCTCCTGAGTACACCGATACCTCATATGTGGTCACAAACCACTGTTTGTGCACACGGCAAGGCTCGGAAGGGAAGGAGCGCAATTTAACTTTTGAATGAAAAATTAGCTCCAATCGTTAGCGGACACAATGTCGCGTTTGGAGAGCCCCTATGTGCTTAAACATTGGAGCTCCCCAACATGTTACCCCATTTTGGAAACTAGACCACCCATGGAAATTATCTAGATGCATAGTGAGCATTTTGAACCCCCAGGTGGTTCACAAATTGATCCGAAAAAATGAAAAAGTATTTTTTTTTTACAAAAAATTTCATTTAATTTGTTCATTTCTACATGGGCAACAGGATAAATTGAATCCTAAAATTTATTGGGCAATTTCTCATGAGTACACTGATACCTCATATGTGGGGGTAAACCACTGTTTGGGCACACGGCAGGGCTCGGCACCATGTCACGTTTAGAGAGCCCCTGTGTGCCTAAACATTGGAGATCCCCCACATGTGATCCCATTTTGGAAACTAGACTTCCCATGGAACTAATCTAGATGTGCGGTGACCACTTTAAACCCCCAAGTGCTTCACAGAGGTTTATAACGCAGAGCCGTAAAAATAAAAAATAATTTTTCTTTCCTCAAAAATTATTTTTTAGCCCGCAATTTTTTATTTTCACAAGAGTAACAGGAGAAATTGGACCCCAAAAGTTGTTGTACAGTTTGTCCCGAGTACGCTAATGCCCCATATGTGGGGGGGAACCCCTGTTTGGGCACACGTCGGGGCTCGGAAGGTAAGTAGTGACTTTTGAAATGCAGACTTTGATGGAATGGTCTGCGGGCATCACGTTGCATTTGCAGAGCCCCTGATATGCCTAAACAATAGAACCCCCCACAAGTGACCCCATTTTGGAAACTAGACCCCCCAAGGAACTTTGAACCCCCAAGTGCTTCACAGAAGTTTACAACGCAGAGCCGTCAAAATAAAAATTCATTTTTCTTTCCTCAAAAATTATGTTTTAGCAAGCAATTTGTTATTTTCACAAGGGTAACAAGAGAAATTGGACCCCAATAATTGTGGCCCAGTTTGTCCTGAGTATGCTGGTACCCCATATGTAGGGGTAAACCACTGTTTGGGCGCATGTCGGGGCTCGGAAGTGAGGGAGCAGCATTTGACTTTTTGAATACAAGATTGGCTGGAATCAATGGTTGCGCCATGTTGCGTTTGGAGACCCCTGATGTGCCTAAGCAGTGGAAACCCCTCAATTCTAACTCCAACACTAACCCCAACACACCCCTAACCCCAACTCTAGCCATAACCCTAATCACAACCCTAACCCCAACACACCCCTAATCACAACCCTAACCCCAACACACCCCTAATCACAACCCTAACCCCAACACACCATTGACCACAACACTAACCCCAACTCATCCCTAATCCCAACCCTAACCCTAATCCTAACCCTAATCCCAACCCTAACCCTAGCCATAACCCTAACCACAGCCTAATCTTAACCCTATTTCCAACCCTAGCCCTAATTCCAACCCTAACGCTAATTCCAACCCTAAGGCTATGTGCCCACGTTGCGGATTCGTGTGACATTTTTCCGCACCATTTTTGAAAAATCCGCAGGTAAAAGGCTTTGCGTTTTACCTGCGGATTTACTGCAGATTTCCAGTGTTTTTTGTGCAGATTTCACCAGCGGATTCATATTGAGGAACAGGTGTAAAACGCTGCGGAATCCGCACAAAGAATTGACATGCTACGGAAAATACAGCACAGCGTTTCGGCATGGTATTTTCCGCACCATGGGCACAGCGGATTTGGTTTTCCATAGGTTTACATGGTACTGTAAACCAGATGGAAAACTGCTACGAATCCGCAGTGGACAATCCGCTGCAGATCCGCAGCCAACTCCGCACAATGTGCACATAGCCTAATTCTAACCCTAACCCTAATTCTAGCCCTAACCCTAGCCCTAACCCTAAGGGAAAAAAAAATATTTATTTATTTTATTATTGTCCCTACCTATGGGGGTGATAAAGAGGGGGTTTATTTATTACTTTTCTTATTTTGATCGCTGTGATAGAAGCTATCACAGCGATCCAAATGTACCTGTAACGAATCTGCCGGCCGATTCGGCGGGCGCACTGTGCATTTTGGAAGATGGTGGCGCCCATAGAGCAGACGGACGGACATCGGGAGGGACACCGGAGATCGAGTAAGTATGAGGGGGGTAAATTGGACAGTGGGGGGTGATCGGACTACGTGGGGAGCGGACAGGAGGACAGAGGGGAGCGGAGGACAGCAATGACAGGACGGAGGATGGAGGGGAGGAGATCGGTGGTGGTGGAGGGGGCAGATCGCGATCTCCAGCCATGGCTGATGCTATTGCAGCATCGGTCATGGCTGGATTGTAATATTTTGCCAATTTTCATTGGTGAAATATTACTATCGCTCTGATTGAAAGTGAAACATCACTTTCAACAGCCAATCAGAGCGATCGTAGCCACGGGGGGGGGGCGAATCCACCCCCCTGGGCTCAAGTACCACTCCCCCTGTCCCTGAAGGTTGGGTGAAATTACAGTTAACCCTTTCACCCGGCCTGCAGGAGTGTGATCCGACCATGACGCACATGCTGCATCCATATGCTGCGTCACAGGTCGGATTGGCAAAGGTTTTCATGATGCATATGCTGCGTCAAAGGTCGGGAAAGGGTTAAAGGGAACCTGTCACCCCCAAAATCGATGGTG
This sequence comes from Ranitomeya imitator, assembly GCF_032444005.1. Classification (NCBI taxonomy): domain Eukaryota; kingdom Metazoa; phylum Chordata; class Amphibia; order Anura; family Dendrobatidae; genus Ranitomeya; species Ranitomeya imitator. Next base: position 930,574,812 of record NC_091282.1, on the reverse strand, counting down.
AGGTAAGCTCACTGTCATCAGGGGCTTATCTACAGCATTATGTAATACTGTAGATAAGCCCCCGATGTAACCTGAAAGAGGAGAAAAAGAGGTTAGATTATACTCACCCAGGGGCGGTCCCGCTGCGGTCTGGTCAAATGGTTGTCTCCAGTCCGCTCCGGCGCCTCCCATCTTCATTCCATGACGTCCTCTTCTGGTCTTCACGCCGCGGCTCCGGCGTACTTTGTCTGCCCTGTTGAGGGCAGAGCAAAGTACTGCAGTAAGCAGGCGCCGAGCCTCTCTGACTTTTGCGGCGCCTGCGAACTGTAGTACTTTCCTCTGCCCTCAACAGGGCAGACAAAGTACACCGGAGCCAGAGCCGCGGCGTGAATACCAGAAGAGGACGTCATGGAATGAAGATGGGAGGCGCCGGAGCGGACCTGAGACACCCATTTGACCAGACCGCAGCGGGACCGCCCCTGGGCGAGTATAATCTAACCTCTTTTTCTCCTCTTTCAGGTTACATCAGGGGCTTATCTACAGTATTACAGAATGCTGTAGATAAGCCCCTGATGACGGTGAGCTTACCTCACCATTGATTTTGGGGGTGACAGGTTCAAGAAAATGCTTGTTTGCTCAATTACATTAATAGATGATGCTTACTAACACATGAATACTGAAGATTTCCAAACTGCCATATGAACATCTAATTCTAGCAAAATGATAGAGATGCACACTTATAGAAGCACATCAATGTGCACTTAAAGGGGTGGTCCCCATCACATGCAGGGGTGGCTCTGATGTCTGCCCGCTCGTTCTCTCTTTACTGACCATATGCTCTCTTGCCAACTCATCACTTCTCATCAGAGCCAGAGAGAGAAGAATATTGCACAGTGACAAGCTCTTATTGAGCATCCATTGGAATGGACCACTTACGCATACTCAGTATGGCAGGGACAGCCTAGCCCCAGAAACAGCCGTGAACCATGACTCCATTTCAGGGTGGGGGCAGCAACTGCAGCCTCTGCCCCTGATCAGGACTCATTTGAGTATCCCAGCATACATTGGAATTCTCAAGCAAAGCATCATCACAAAGGAAGTAGTGCAAAAAAATTAAAATGTAGTAGTGTGGGAACAATAGGGACTTTTTATGATTAAATAATTAAATTATATAAAAATGAAGGTCAAATTATCACATTAAATAGATAGAAATTTAGGATTACAGTAAATGCTACTTTCAGACCATCCCTTGAAAGTACTAAACATAAAAGAAGCAGAATGAGAGTAACCGATCAATCGACAGCAGACAGTGGACAGTTTCCAGGTTGTCACTGGCATTGTTTACACTGTACAAACTGAAAAATAAGGAAGGAGAGCAAAAAGAAACCCATCATGATATTATTCAAAGGTGTAACGTACTGAAACATCAATGAAAATAAACAAATATGACGTAAATAATTGCAACAGAATATTAGTTCATAAAACTACAAGTTCACTTATGTACTGAAGTAAAAAAAAAAATACTACCTGCCTCATGTATATATCACATGTAAAAAGTTCTCAAGATCTTCCCAGAAAGGCACACCTGAAGGGGCTGAATAGTGATAAACAACAGGAAATTGAAGGGAGTAATTGATGCTGACTTTTGTGTCCAGAATCTCTGTAGACTACAGTTACATAGTCCTGCTCTTGTTTTCTTCCAGAGGAACAAGGTGTAATGCCTGATACGGGGCCTCTGGATAGATTGTTTGTGCTCTAGTAATTGGATAATACATTAAAACGTTTGAGCACTGTGCCATGAACGCCACCGCAGCAATCACCCACATAGGCCAGAAGAAAGACCCTTTATGTACGGACACATTTTCCCAGTTATCAGTCATCAAAACATCCTAAATATCCACTTTTCTTAAAAATCTCAAATTTAGAATCAGAATCCAAAAATCTAAATTAATTTACAAGCGATCCGTGTTCACTATATGCATAGTACTCATTAATGAAATGCTATCAATATCAATGTGCGAAATGAATCTGAGTGGAGAAAACAATAATACAAACTATTTATCAATACGCTAGAACAAACGCTATATAGACATAGGTAACGAGCGAGAATACGAGGTTTAGGAGTAAAACAGCCCCATGATATCAGAACATCACCTTTATCTCTAATCTATGGAAACAACTATCTGTATGGGGAAAGCTGCCAGTCATGTGAGTGTGAAGAATAAATGCTCCTTTTCTCTGGATCACGGCTTTCAGTTAGGTGTAATTAGCTATGTGCCAACCTTTGGTATGTTCCATAATAAATCCCTTGACCACATTTTCTGCAGGGTTGGCAGAAATGGAAAGGCGCTATTCATTAAATCACAGAACACACCGCAGAAACTTACCACACTGCACGGCTTCCTTGCAAGATTCCAGCACGCTACAAATTTCAACAGCCATCTCTCTCTATGCTTGAAAAAGCCTCCCATATGACTATGATTAAGTAGGATATGAGAATGCTCCAATCAGTGGTTCCCTCTAACCGAAACCTCCTCCCCCCAAGCATTGCATGTGGTGTAGGGACAGGGTTATGCCTTTACTTAAACAGTAACCATCTGTTACTTGCAGGAAAGCTGTGTCTCCTTCTCAGGTTTCCCTGCTTCTTAGCACAATAACTTGGCTTTGGATCGAGTAGGTCCCCCCTTACAACACATACAAAAGTTACAAAAAGCTGCAGCAACTTCATCATTCAGGCCAGGGTGTAGGTCCATAGCAAATATTCAGCTTTTTTCCCAGCTGCTACTCTAGATTCCAATAGCTACAAACCACAGACGGAGCTCAAGATGGGTGGCTCTCGGAGAAAATATAGATTTTCAAAAGTCAAAAAAAAAATATTGTAGGACAAAAACAGTCCAGTCGAAGTCTCGGGCTATGAACTAACTAGGCAATCGTAAAATGACCAGATAACCCAATTAAGGAAAATATATAGAAATCACTAAGCTCACATTGAAGAAGCTCTCCGGAAACAATATTCCCTCATTTGTTATGTGAATAAGATAAATAATAGTGCCATTCATTTTTCTCTCCATGCAAGACTAAGAGCATAGCTTTCATAGGAATGTATAGAGAAAATGACTTCCAATAAGTATACAGTCATGACCGAAAGTGTTGGCGCCCTTGAAATTGTTCCAGAAAAGGAAGTATTTCTCCCCGAAAATTATTGCAATTACACATGTTTTTCTATACACGTGGTTATTTCTTTTGTGTTTACTGGAAGAACATTAAAAAAACTGAGATAAAAAGGCAAATTGGACATAATTTCACAGAAGACCCCAAAAATGGCTAGGACAAAATTGTTGTGTGATGGGTGAAATACTTTATTTTCTGGAATAATTTCAAGGGTGCCAACACTGTATAAGAGCTTGTATTATTCGAAGTCAGATTCACTTGGTCCAAAGGATCAATGGAGCTCATAAATCACAATTAAAATGTTCAATGAGAAAATTAATGGCAGTAGAATTTAGACACAGGGACAGCATGGTGGCTCAGTGGTTAGTACTGGGATTCCAAGGACATCTACATGGAGCTTGTATGGTATGTTCTCCATGTGTTTGCTTAGTTTCCTCTGATTCTCAATTATATATACTGTAGGCTATGTCTTACAGCACTAAAACACCGTACAGAGCTTGTCGTCATTTTCTGTCCCCATTGGGACTCCTACAAACGGGACAAGTTGTACTTTTGAATGACGCCATTCATTCTACCACATAGTATACTAGAAAAAGGGATAAAATTCCACAATAGCTTTTATTTTATTTTTTTTACCATGTTCACTACATGGTAATACTGACCGGGCAATATGATTTTCCAGGTCGGTACAAGTACACAGATACCAAACATATATAGTTTTTTTTATTCAAGTGAAAAAAAAAAATCAGAAATTTGTAAAACTTTTTTTTGCCTTTACCAGCATTTTCCAAGACCCGTAACGCTTTCATTTTTCAGGATATGGGGCTCTGCGAGGGCTTATTTTTTTAACCTTGAGCTGACATTTTTACTGATACATTATGGGGTAGATACATTGTTTTGATCACTACTTATTGCATTTTACTGCAATGTTGTGAAGGCCAAAAAAAATAATTCTGACATTTTGATTTTTTTTTCCCGTTAGCGATCAGATTTATTTCATATTTTTACGATTGCGGCAATACTAAATATGTGTATTTTATTTTTTTACGGGCAAAAAAGGGGGAAGCTTTGAACTTTTGTTTTTTTTTTCATATTTTTAAAAACTTTTGCTTTTCAATTTTTATTCAATTTAATAGTCCTCTTAGGGAACTTGAAGCTGTGATCACCTAACTTGTGCTATATACATAGCAATGCAGTAGCACTGCCACGGGCTGGTGCTCACAGGAGTATTGAAATGACATACATGAGGGCCTTCACTAGACCCCTGGATTTCATGATAATCCATCGGCATCGCGCAATCAAGTCACAGGTGCGCTGATGGGAGCATGGAATGACATGCCCCACTGCTGGTGCCACTGTCAGAGATTGACAGTGAGATTCAACAGGTTAACAGCTGCATGTGCAGCTCCACTCCACCCATGCCTGTTAGAAATATGTGATGGCTGATTAAATCAGCCATCATGTGCAAGGAAAGATCTGGTCTTGGCTTTTGAGTCTGCATCAAAGACAGGGGGACATAACATATGACGTAAGTTTATGCTATATGTCGTGAAGAGGCTAAAGAGGGTTTTTCCAGGACTATTCAAAATTTGACCAAGCATGTCAGAAATTATAGAATTAGGTGTTTTTACCGCTCAACTCTTTGCACCATTGAAGTTTCTCTGATGACCTTCACTGGACTGAAAGTGATGGCATCTCCATAATCAGTCGGATGACCGCTGATGACACTGACTGCTTTGTCAGGTAAGTGATGGACAATACATCATCCCACCGGAAAGACTAAAGATGAAGACCTTCTCAGATCATAAAAGACGACGGAAGTGATGTTAAGTGAAGCGCTGACAAAAAGCATCTTGCCTAGCACTTTACACTACGTCACGTTAGTGCTGATTGAGGGCACGTTACTAGACACCAAACATCTCACTGGGCACTTTTTAGGGAAATCTACTTTTTAAAATTGCAGTTTATATGGTAAAATATCATGAATATGACACCTCTTCTGAACTGTACATAAAGGAATTTGTAAACAGTGTACGCCTCTGTGCTAAAGCCCAATTAAGGTTATTTCCTCAGTTCAAAAAAGTTTTCTTGTAAGTTTTGTCTTTATAATTTTCCTTAGTGGTAAAAAAAAAAAAAAAAACCTGCGCTGAGTCTTGTTGGCTGCTCCTTGTAGCTGTTGATCTTTGTAGCTCTACTGTCATGTCGACAGCCCAGCAGACAGGTGAGCCTCAACAGCTTTGCCAATGGAGAGGTCACAAGACACTCAAAGCCGCTGAGCTCACTGATTGGCTGACACACTGTCAGGGCAGCCAATCAGTGAGCTCATTGTCTTGTTTTTGTCTGCAGCGCTAACTTTCAGAGCCAATGAGATTCAGCACTGGACCCCAGCAAGTTGAGTAAAGGACAGTTTGTTTATTTCCTTACTAAGTCTTTGCTATTATTCTATATGGCAAATTGTAATGTAATTTTTTTTTTTTTAAATGAGAAGTAATGAAAATTCTCATACTTAGCAAACTGTGATGTCACCTTTTGGTTTACTGTGAAACGGATGACCTCAAACACACAGTATACCTTTTGTGAAACTAAAACTTATGTGGCTGAATTAAGTGTCCATTTTATATACATGGTGGTTACTTAAAAGTCAAGAGGAAACAAATAGAAAGCGTAGTGTTAGCTACTACATTAGGAATAACACTGCAGGTGTTTTATAAGATAACTTTTACTGCAATTTTTTACACAGCTAGATAAAAGTTTTAGCTTTATATTGCACCCAGCTCAAAAAAAAAAAAAATGAAGAAAAGAGTGTTCTTAGCACTGAAGCGTTTTATAGCGGCGGTAATGTTGATATCTGTAATTTTCTCACAGGTGTGGGGTTACATTGATTTATGGGGTTTCTGAGACTCTTTTTCACAGCTCTTATTTTGGACATGCAAAGAGGCTTATGGTTCTACCCCAAGCATGAATGTAAATAGGCGCAGCAGCGACTTGTAGTAACAATTTAATGGTTGCTTGGTAAAGGAATATGTGTACAGCACAGATTTTCTATTTAAAAAATTACTACATTGCACTATACAAAATGTGTGTTTTCCCATTGGACATTTCTAGTTTCACAATGTAACAATACGTCTGGATAAAATTAGAAAGAGAAGTATCAAGAGGGAGAATGCATTTGATTCCTTGTATGAATGATATTGATGACAGTGGATTCCGAAGGTTTTCTACAAGTCGCTCTGATATGACCCACAGAAATCAGCGTGAGGGCATGTCACCAAATTATGCTGCAACTATCCCTGTATACGGCTACATGGATACATAGAGGTCAGAGTTTAAAACTTGCCCTTACAGCCACTTTAGCGGGTTAGCTATTGCTTTAATCTACATTATGATTGCAATGTGTGGTACGTACTATATTTTGAATGAAAATATGTAATCAGAAAATGACCTACTGTTTAATTGGAACCCATCAGCATGATTGTACATACAGAATTAGTTGTATGGCTGTAAATCTAATATCCCACTCATGAGAAGTCTACAATAGAGGCCATGCTTCAATCAGGCTTGAAGTATGTTGCACTAGACTGGTATATCAAATCTCTACAAAAAAAAAAGGTACCATTTTTAATCAGGGATATTAGGCCCCTTTCACACATCAGATTTTTGCCATCAGTCCCAATAAGTCGAATTTAAAAAAAAAACGGATCCGGTGACTGATGCCGCCGGATCCGTTTTTTCTCATAGACTTGTATTAGCGATGGATTGCCACGGATGGCCTCACGTTTCATCCGTCATTTGCCAGATCCGTCGAAAATTGTTTGTCTGGCGGCAGGAGACAACGGACAAAGTAATGTTTTTTGTGTATGTCAAAATAAAAATCAAATACACACATCTTTGGTATCACCGCTTTCAGAATAGGCTGATCCATCAATGTAAAAAAAAAAATCAATCCAATCGGTAAATGGCATAGCGAGAAAGAAAAAATCAAAATGCCAGAATTTACGTTTTTTTGGTCACTGCAACATTGCATTAAAATGTAATAACGGCAAACAAAAGATCATATCTACACCAAAATGGTATCAATAATAACGTCAGATTGGCGCACAAAAAATAAGCCTCACCTGGCCCCAGATCCCGAAAAATGGAGACGCTACTGGTCTCAAAAAATGGCTTTTTTTTTTTTTTTTTTTTTTTACAGACTTTGGAATTTTTTTTTCACCATTTAGATAAAAAGGAACCCAGACACTGTTTGATGTCTTAGGTTTGGTATGTGATAACTTACTTCACTTGCAGTACAGGACGGATCACTATGCACCATTCTTTTAATCTGATGAGAGCATGTGGGCAACGCCATGAAGATGCCTTCACAAGGAAAAGTCAGACTGCTATGGTGTAGGTCAGGGGTGTCAAACTGCATTCCTCGAGGGCCGCAAACCATGCATGTTTTCCAGATTTGCTTAGCATTGCACAAGGTGCTGTAATCATTATGTATGTAGGTGATTAAATTATCACCTGTGCAGTACAAGGAAATCCTGAAAACATGACTTGTTTGCAGCCCTCGAGGAATGCAGTTTGACACCCCTGGTGTAGGTTGTAATCATGTATGGTAATCAGGTGATTTCTGGCTGCAAGTTGCTTGTGACACTGTAAGCCTAAATGCGTGGCCTAAATGTGCTGCCCAGGTTGCAGCATCTCTGGACTTTGCTCACAGCTGACACACTGCACATGTAATTATTTTTCCCATTTTCCAGTCCATTATACGGTAAAATTTATGGTATCATTCAAAACTACAACGAACAGAAAAAAAACTAGCCACCATATGGGCATGTCAGCAGAAAAAAATTAAGAAAAAAAACAACAACAAAGTTATGGCTCTAGCATCAGAAAAATTTGCACATTGAAGTATAGACATTACTCTGTATATAGAAAGCAAACCAACTCATTTGCTTGCACTAAATCTTAGATAGTTTGCTATGTACGGTTGATAGAATGTACAGTAATATCAAAGTAAGAATTTTTGATCCTATATACTGTACACTGATTTTTGTAGCTTTCTACTCTGGCTGATTTATACACACGTCATTTTTGATTTTCCACGTAAAGTCCAGGTTACCAAAAGTCAAACAGAGTCTTACAAAGTGGTCACAGCGTAGGAAGATTATTGTCTACTTTGGATGGACTAGAGTGCAGTTTTGGATGAATCACTCATTTTTTTTCCTAATTTCACACACATTTTTAACAGCTTTGTAATGTACTCTGTATGTATATTCTTGTGTGGTTTACCCAATATTTTACCATGTTTTTAATACCTCTTGTTCTTAATTAGATTTTGGTACATGCTGACTCCAGAGGAACAAGCCTAAATGTAGCTCTACAGACATCAGGGACATATTCTACAGGTCATTGCTTTAGTCTGTATGTTTTTCTATAACCGTATTCACTGTGAACTGCAAAATTATGGTTATTACAGTAAAAATAATCTGTACAGGTTTCGCCGGCTTAAAAAAAGCAAAAAATGCATGCGTGGAGACAATTGCCCTATTTTTACGGACTGTCCAGGAATTTCTGGACGATTGGCAACCCTGGGGAGCAAGGGACCCGCAGCTAAACAAAAGTATGAAGTACTGCAGTTGTTGGCTGTGTTATGTTGAATAGATCAGAAACTAAAACTGAAGTTACTGGCTACCAATGTATTAGAAAAGAGCTCTGTACACTGTAGTGAAAACTAGCTTTATCAGATTTAAAAGAAGGTAGAATATCTTGCACCATGCATAGGGTAACTCAAATTACTGAGTAACAGACTAAATACTTGACTTAATGACAATTATTAAAGGGAATGTATAATAAAATAATGAATGATCCGTTGTTTATATCAAATTTTATGGAACTTATTTTTTTCATAAATGTTTCACAATTTTTTTTATATCACGGATTTTAATAAAAAAATTTAATTCGTAATCTTGCAATTTTCAGACTTATTTAGGGTTATACTTTATGTTCTTTCAAGAAGAGTTTTCTATATTTTCATTATCATCAGAGGCAGGATTGCAATGCAATGACAGGTAACACTTGCACAGGATCCACCATTCACAATATGTGATGTCACGGCCCTCCCCACCCCTCTCCTTTCATAATGACCTTTGCACAGGTTTATTTTGATGCATTAATACAAATCATAGTGTCTGAGTCGGTCTGTTGCTGTTAATGTCCATGAGGATTTATTGAAACAATAGAAAGTATAAGTCTAAAGTAGCCCCACAGCCAGTGTGAAAATGACATATAAAGGCACAGATGATTGGCCTCAGGGAGACCAAAACATCCAACACCGCGGAGACACCATCACGTGTTTCTCAACGCAGTGATTCCAGAACACTGCCCCATCCCTTATGGGAAATATGCAGATGCAAGTAAAGAAGCTGCGGAGACACCATCACGTGTTTCTCGACGCAAGCAGTGAATAGCCAGGCCTTTCCCCAGGAAGGAACAACCACGGGAAGGGCAGCATCCTATGAAGGAAAGCCACCTATGCCAAGCATGGTATCCATCCACAGACAGCTGTTTTGGGGTTTTTGCCCCTCATCAGTGTGGAGTAGGAATCTGGCTATTAGGAGCAGTGCCTAGTAAAAAGGCTATAAAGGCACAGATGATTGGCCTCGGGGAGACCAAAACATCCAACACCGCGGAGACACCATCACGTGTTTCTCAACGCAGTGATTCCAGAACACTGCCACCATCCCTTATGGGAAATATGCAGATGCAAGTAAAGAAGCTGCGGAGACACCATCACGTGTTTCTCGACGCAAGCAGTGAATAGCCAGGCCTTTCCCCGGGAAGGAACAACCACGGGAAGGGCAGCATCCTATGAAGGAAAGCCACCTATGCCAAGCATGGTATCCATCCACAGACAGCTGTTTCGGGGTTTTTGCCCCTCATCAGTGTGGAGTAGGAATCTGGCTATTAGGAGCAGTGCCTAGTAAAAAGGCTATAAAGGCACAGATGATTGGCCTCGGGGAGACCAAAACATCCAACACCGCGGAGACACCATCACGTGTTTCTCAACGCAGTGTGTGAAAATGACAACGTTTAAAATTTTTATTTTAAATTCTCATTGTAATATGGAAAAAAACATTGCCAAAATTAAAAAAAAGTAATGCATTTAGCTCAAAAACCTGATTTAATCAATATGTCTATTTCTGATTACACATGCCCTTTCATTATCTATCTTTTTATCATAAGCACAGTTTAAAATTTGCCATTTATGTTTAACTAGATGGTGGCCCGATTCTAACGCATCGGGTATTCTAGAATATGCATGGCCATGTAGTATATTGCCCAGCCACGTAGTATATTGCCCAGTCATGTAGTATATTGCCCACCCACGTAGTATATTGCCCAGCTACGTAGTATATTGCCCAGCCACGTAGTATATTGCACAGCCACGTAGTATATTGCAGTCACATAGTATATTGCCGTCACATAGTATATTGCCCAGTGACGTAGTATATTGCCCAGTGACGTAGTATACAGCACAGAGCCACGTAGTATATTGCCCAGTGACGTAGTGTATTGCCCAGTCACATAGTATACAGCACAGAGCCACGTAGTATATTGCCCAGTGACGTAGTATATTGCCCAGTGACGTAGTATACAGCACAGAGCCACGTAGTATATTGCCCGGTGACGTAGTGTATTGCCCAGTCACATAGTATACAGCACAGAGCCACGTAGTATATTGCCCAGTGACGTAGTATATTGCCCAGTGACGTAGTATACAGCACAGAGCCACGTAGTATATTGCCCAGTGACGTAGTATACAGCACAGAGCCACGTAGTATATTGCCCAGTGACGTAGTATACAGCACAAAGCCACGTAGTATATTGCCCAGTGACGTAGTGTACAGCACAGAGCCACGTAGTATATTGCCCAGTGACGTAGTATATTGCCCAGCCACGTATGTCACAGGTTAAAAAATAAACATACTCACCCAACGATCCGAGGGTCCTTGTAGATAAACATACTCACCATTCTGGTCGCTGCTCCTCAGCATCCTGTCTCTCCGCCTCCTGGGATCCAACGGCGCTGTGCCGATAGGCGCGCGGCTGCCGCCATCTTCCGTTCCCAGGATGCTTTGCGAAATTACCCAGATGACTTAGCGGTCTTAGTGATCTTTAAATATTTTCAATTATGGTTTCATCAAAATCATTATGGCTATGGTTAGGAAATGCTCTTGTAGAATGTGTTATTGTCAAATGCTACTGCCCATATAAAATTAAAGAAGTCATAATTTGCCTAAATAAATATTAAATTAAACAAATAAATAGAAATGACTATTAGGGAATGTCAGTCTGGCATGTAAGGGTGGAGTGCCTCTAGTCAAAAATAACTTGCAAGGTTTAATGAAGAGCAAACTAACACATGTTCCCATGAAATTTCTCACACTTTTCATAGCCCAGTCTCCTTCAAGCAATATCATTTTTTTCTGAAAATTAGAAATGTTATTTACCAATTTCCAGTGCCAGGAGGCAGGTCACAATACATGAGATCACTTCGTATAGAGGTCTATTGAGTACAGCTGGCTCTTACTTTCGTCTTCTAAAGATCTTGAGTTTTGTGAGAAATAACTATAGACAAATCCTGTTTTGAGCCTTTGTTGTTGCTCTCTCAAGACTTAGAAAAGTACTAAATTAGTGCAATCTGGAGTGGCTGTCTGATGTTCCACAGCTGTTTGATATGAGATTTTCTAAACATTTTTAAACTTGAAGGTGACCTTACAGCCTTAACCCTCTTACGTGCGCTAAGACCATAGACATGTCTACGATGGTATGTATTTATTCAACCACAGAGTTCTGTGAGTCATTATCAGAAATATCTTTATTATTTTGCCAGTAAGATCTGACTGATGTCCATAGATCTGTGTTTTCAATAAAATATCTATTGTTGTGGTGATGAAAGAGAATGCCAAGTAAACATTTTGACAATGCTTTTTATATAGATACTTCTTTATTTCTCACTATTTATTAAAGCACATTAAAGATGGTTAAATTACAAAAAAACATATTTTTCCACTTTTGCCTGAAGCAAAGAAATATTGCCTTATTACATAACTGCAATGAGATTTTCCAACACACTCATCCAAAGCACTTGACAATTCCCTATACATGGCCCAAACTGTATCACTCGGGGTATGACCGGTCCACAGTACACCAGTTAGATAACTACAAATAGTGAGCAGGTCAACTCTTGTTGGACTTGCTTCTATTAAAAACAGCAAATGCCTAATGCAAAGCTGATACAGGAAAGATATATCTTGGTACCGTGTTAGCTAGTGGACATGAAATTACTTTTACTAAAAGGTAACTTCAAGTCTCAGAGAGACAGGAAAGTCTGGGAATATAAGCTTATGATGATCTTAGACACACTCAGTGCAGGAATGAATGTGTTGCATGGATATAAGTCTTTTTACATCAATTAAGGAATTTGCTCCTCAGACCCTTGGGGTCATCACAACATAGAACCAGACCCCAATCAGAGGACAAGAAAACATTCACAGTCCTTATCTATGAACTGTACCAATATTTATGAACCTAAACATTTTAGCACTCTCACATAATGGTGGCTCTGCTTCATGTCACCAGTCTAATCTATGGTAATCTATGGCATTTTTTCTGGGCTGTATTGTGCATAAATATGTGTCTTTTCAGAATTTATTAGCCATTAAAAAGGTATCAATCACTGAAGACTCAATTTTAAATATTTTTCTAATGCAAAGCTGTAAATTGTTAAAAGTATTGTGAAAGGGTATCATCAGGATGTATACTGCTATATCAGGATGTATACTGCTACATCAGGATTGGCCACACCGGGACCAAGGATACAGGTTCAGGACAATGGCCACAATGGGACCAGGGGACCTCACAACTCACTAGTAGTACACCCTTCTCACTAATGACAATGGTAGGTTAATTTTAGCATTGAGAGATAAAATATCAAATCCAGAAAATCACATTGTATACTGTGATGAGGGAACAGCCACCATCTTAGAACAGGCGTACTAACAGATTGGTTTGACTCCATTTTGTCTCCTGGTCACAGGTCTGCAGCGAGTGCTTTTGGCCCCAACCTTTCTGATGAATAAAGTTCCTATTAGTATGCTAACGGGCTGAGCTCAGTGTAAACTGTAGACGGTATTTCAAAGCTCAAAAAATATTCTGCTCGCCCTGGCGGTGGGAAGCCTGAAACCCGAGATATAGAGATCAGCCTCCCACAGGGACCGAATGGGTCCAGGTTTGATCCCAGTACGACCGGCAGAACAAACCACAGGCGCTGGTACTGCCTGTGTGCTGATCCGATCATCCTGAGGGAAGTCATCCCATTTATTAGAAATTGGAATAAATCTTGCAGGGAGGCAGAGGGGGTGGAGATTGCTAAGCCCACCCAGCTGCAGGCAGGGGGGCTCAGCCAGGTTTAAGAAGAAGCTGAGGTCACTGGGAGGACTCACTCCACAGAAGAAGATGTTGATGATATCTTAAGGAACAGGGTATGCCAGCCAGAGGGGAGCAAGCACACGCTTTCTGGGGGCTGCCCGGCAACTAAGTTTTGGACCTGCGGAATGCTGCGCGCCCCCGGCTTCCACAAGCGACCTTCAACCTGGTAAATTGACCTCCAGCTTTATACCTTTAAGCCTTGTATTATTGTTGTTATATTGTACTCTGACTGTAACTCTTGATATATTGTGATTGTATATTTCTTGTAATCATCTAGTGCGCCCTTAAGGCAATTATATCATAAATTAATTTTGGGCTGATCCTTTTACTCTGAATGCGAATCTTAGAATACCCAGTGTGGGTAACAGGGCAGTCTCTCCGGCGGATATTTGCTCTAGGTGCAGTTCCTTTACTGACCTGAGAGACAAAGGGGGCGCCGGAGAGCTGGGCCTGTGTAGTGACGTCACGGACTGGTGACGTGGGAGGAAGGGGTAATCCTTCACAGTGGTGGCAGCGTACGTGGGATCAGAGTAATAGTGTGCGTGGGACCCCTACTCCCAGACACTAGAGACTACCAGCGGTAACTTTCACTGCTGGGGTCTTAAGGTCAGCCCAGCACTAGACGGTCAGAGTGTAGATATAATAAGTTGTGTGCAAGGTCAGGGTTACAGCTGTGTCAGTAACCAGAGGTTCCAAAGATGGCGGAGGGCACCAGGAGTGCAGTGAGGGCGCAGGCCAGTGCTATGGTCTATGAGGAGGTGGTGGTGGATGGTACCGTTCAAGGCAAGGGGGAGCTCAGCCCAGACTCCCCAAGGAGCCAGCCACCCGTGCTTAGTCCGGCAAGGGACTACCCACCACCTACCCGCCCCAGCCTGTCCACATCAGAGGCCCTTGTTGCAGCGGCAGTGGCACGTCTCGAGGCGGGTAATGAAGACGCCTATATGAGACTCATGGCAGCTGCAGAGAAAGCAGAGGAGCGAGAGCGGGCAGAACGCCGTGAGGTAGCGGAGCGGGCAGAGAAAGCTGCAGAGCGAGAGCGGGCAGAACGCCGTGAGGCAGCGGAGCGGGCAGCGGAGCAAGCAGCGGCAGAGAGAGCAGCGGAGCGCCAGCACCGACTGGAGATGGCTCAACACGGGCTCCTGCTGGATGCCCCAGCACCGCCAGAGTCCAGGGTTTCCAAAGTCCGGGCCGAGGACTTCCCTCTGCTTGAGAAGGATGGAGACCTGGATTCCTTCTTGCTGGCCTTTGAAAGGACCTGCCTTCAACACCATCTGGCCCCGGATCAGTGGGCAAGATACCTGACCCCCCGTTTGAGGGGTAAGTCCCTAGAAGTTTTGGGGGACTTACCTGCCGGGGCGGAGCAGGACTACTGCAGCATCAAGCGGGTGCTGATCCAGCACTACAATCTCCACCCCCTCTGCCTCCCTGCAAGATTTATTCCAATTTCTAATAAATGGGATAACTTCCCTCAGGATGATCGGATCAGCACACGGGCAGTACCAGCGCCTGTGGTTTGTTCTGCCGGTCGTACTGGGATCAAACCTGGACCCATTCGGTCCCTGTGGGAGGCTGATCTCTATATCTCGGGTTTCAGGCCTCCCACCGCCACGGGAGTCGCACTGTTAGATGCACAATTTCTTTAGGGCGAGCAGAATATTTTTTATGAGCCTGTACCTCGGATGATGCGTCCATAATTCACTATTCCATGTTGGAGACAATTCGACTGGGCTGCCATAATAGATGTGTATCCAGTGGCCACTTGGCATGCGTGTTTTAATTAAGCCCCCAAGCATCTCCAAGCCCCCTGCTGGCGTGGTTTCCTCATTGAGCTTTGAAATACCGTCTACAGTTTACACGGAGCTCAGCCTGTTAGCATACTAATAGGAACTTTATTCATCAGAAAGGTTGGGGCCAAAAGCACTCGCTGCAGACCTGTGACCAGGAGACAAAATGGAGTCACACCAATCTGTTAGTACGCCTGTTCCAAGATGGCGGCTGTTCCCTCATCACATATACATTATGTAAATTTATTTGCATTTTGCAGTGAAAAATAAGTATTTGATCCCCTACCAACCATTAAGAATTCTGGCTCCTGAAGACCAGTTAGACGTGCCTAATCAACTCGTTTACCTGCATTAACATGGTGGAATAAAGATAATATAGGATAGGATGGCAAATATAAAAGGCATCAATTTGCAGAATAACAATATGACTTAGGCAACCAGGTGGTATCTCCACTGCAACATGGTCAACTGCAACTTAATGGCAACCAACAAAGGAAAGTCCAGGGCATGTCAGTGGGACCCATGTAATGTTTGGGTCCTTATTTTGCTAGAAAGTGAAGGACTCTTTTCGTGCCCTCTTCCAAGCTTCAATGCCAAGTTAGCGGATGATACATGAAACTTCTAGCGTTCAGAAAATACTAAAACTTATGGTCCTTTTTAGTGCCAATAATTTTCACAACTTGCAGCCTTTCATAGTCATATAGATTTTAATACAAGTTGAAATATACTAACTACTATGTCTAAAATATTCAGCTTTACATACCATAGATGGTTTTATGTTGATCTATGTGGATGTATTTTTAATATGTATTAGTTGTATACCTTGGGCCTCAATGCTCAATAATGATAATAGGCCTCATTGCAACTAACTTTTTTTTTTACCAAAGCTGGAAAATGAATGCTTCAACCTGATCAACGTCGCCAACCTCGTTAATTTTTTTTAAGTGGACAACTTAGCCAAAAAAACACAGACAGGAAACATTTAGAAAACCTAAATGTATCATAAAGTTTATAGTTGAAATGTGTTTATAGCTCAGAATTAGTAGCCATTAGTAGAAATTTACTGTGACCTTTAATAATGCTAATTACAATCTTAATAAACTGCACACCTCCTTCAGGTCCCCCCCAAAAAATCACAAATACATCAATAGCTTATTAAGAACGCTGTCTCCTATGTTAATGGACTGCCCAGCAACCTTGATTCCTATGGGTTGTTGTGTGGCCCAATGCTCCCACCTGGTACATTTATAAGCATATTGATAGGACTTCCCATTAAAGACAGATAAATGCGCATCTATTTTGAGAACAGACCCTACGACACACAATGTCACAAATGGTGAAGTACAAGCTATATATGTCCTAGATAGGGAAACCTCTAAGTCTTTAAAGTAAAGTCACTCAGAATAGCCAAATATATAGACACAAATAAATAGAGGTATACCGGTGTCCCCTTAGTTCTAATGATCATGCATGTCAGGGGGTCTATACTAATGAGATGCCGTTTCAATATTTTAGGTCTAAAGAACTCTAAGGCCCCTATAAAAGGGACAATGACTATTTGTGTCTTGACTACATACAACTTATTGTGTCATGTCAATGACTAAACAATAGGTGAGGCACACGGCCATAAAAAATATGTAATGTCCCACTATTACACTATTGTGCAGGCAGAACAACTACAAAGAAAGGCACACTACAGACAAGATCAAGCTTCCAGAAGGCAAACAATCACAAGTCACTAATCAACATGCTAACAATGAGTATACTTCAGTAATTTTACTTAGTCATAAAAATGAAAATGCAATTTTGTAGGGATGGGGACTGTCTTACCCTGTTCTTGCCTCTGAAGACAAAAAGCGTGTTATGTGAATACTGTCATGCGGTTTAATAGGAAAAGTGATGTGTGTCTTATGTAATGTATTATGGTGATGTACAGAATGTGTAGTGTTAATGAAAAATTATAGTATAGCATAAGACATAGGATAACGATATTAGGTTTAGCATTATTTTTTACTCATTTTACTCACTTTTATAGCGCCATTAATTCCACAGAGCTTTACAGACACTATCATCATCTCTGTCCCCATTGAGGCTCAAAATCTAATTTTCCTATCAGTATGTCTTTGGAGTGTAGGAGGAAACCGGAGAACTTGGAGAAAACATACAAACTCTTTACAGATGTTGTTCTTGGTTGGATTTGAACCCAGTGCTAACCACTGAGCCACTGTGCTGTCTGTATTATAAGATAGAAAGTAATTAATGATAGGACAAGCCTATTGAGTGGGCACTAGTGTTAATAAAAAAAGGGGAGCACTTCCTGGTTGAAGGGAGTTCAGAGAGAGTAAGTGAAATGTATAGTGAAGGTCAAGTTCAGGTGCCGTGTGTTGAGAGGGGCAGTATGTGTTGCTTGCTCCTGGCAGTGGGAGGCATTACTGGGATCCCTAGTGGTTGCTCCTCTCACGTCTGGAGCCTAAGGACTGGCATAGGAGCTGCTGGACACATTATGTCCTCTGAAGCACAAAGGAAGATAGACAGGGACCCACATAGATGGTATGTGATGGCAAGTCCCGGATGCACTGCCGAGGTAATTGAAAACACACTATGAAAACACACATACCATATATATAATATTGTACAATATTCTTTGAAAAGAATAATAATTCATTAGTGAATAGCATTAGTAAAAAAGTATATGTTAGCATGATTTTTTTTTTTTTTGCAGAAGTCAAACAATTGTACAATTGTATAAAACATTGAATGGAAAGTGGAAGGGAAAATAAGATTATTACGCAGTCCATTTCACCAGTTGGTACACGTTAAAAGAAAAGCGACGCAATAGATACATTTGTCAAAATGTAAACAGCTTGAAGAGTTGGACAGCTATGTGTGAAATTATTTTAATGAGTTATTAAATACTGCAGCACTAAAAATTAGTGCCAAGTACAATAAAATTAGACATACACGGCACTAACAACTCAAACTTCTGGAAAGGGTGAACTGCTTGCTGTAACCGGCTTGTTCGGACAAGTACATCGACCCTTAACCCTTACCCAAGTACTGATCCCTAAAACCAATAGTGATTTTTAGTAATGGAAAACCTAAACTATCCTACAGAAACAATTCTTTGATAACGACAGATACAGGGAGGTCATTTTAAAGAGACTACTGCACCAAGGCAAGAGTTAAAGCTAAATCCATGTAGGTATTGTGGAAACATCCCTGATTTTTCAATTCTATAATCTGGTGGGCTTCTGACAGTTGGCACACTTTGTCAGTTTTGGCGTTCCTTCTACCACTGTTGAATAAAGAACATGCTGAAGGCAGGGCCGAATGATACATTTAGAAGTCTGTGTTTACTACATTGTCCTACTTGAAATTTTTTTAAAGATTTTTTTTGTCAGTTGTTTGTATAACTATAGAATCTCTTAGGCCATGTTCACACCATCCTTTTTTTCATGCGGAATCGCCGTGATTTTCCCGCTGCGGGTCCGCAGCTGTTTTCCATGCAGGGTACATTACAATGTACCCTATGGAAAACAGGAACTGCTGCGCCCACATTGCGGAAAATCGCGGAAAAAGCTGCGCTGAATAGCCGCGGTAAAAAAGAAGTACCATGTCACTTCTTTTTGTGGAACTGCAGCGGTTCTGCACCCATTGACCTACATTGTGAGGTCAAACCCGCAGTAAAACCCGCAGATGAAAAATATATCTGCGGGTTTTACTGCGGTTTGTGGTGCAGAACCGCTGCAGTGTGGCTGCCCCCCGTGCCCCAATCCCACCCCCCATGCTCCGATGCCACCCCCCCATGCTCCGACGCCCCCCCCGTGCCCTCATCTCCCCCCCTTATACTTACCCGGCCTCCCGGTGTCCGTCCGGCCGTCTTCTCCCTGGGCGCCGCCATCTTGCAAAATGGCGGGCGCATGCGCAGTGCGCCCGCCGAATCTGCCGGCCGGCAGAGTTCCAAAGTGCATTTTGATCACTGAGATAGGTTATATCTCAGTGATCAAAATAAAAAAAATAGTAAATGACCCCCCCCCCCCTTTGTCACCCCCATAGGTAGGGACAATAAAAAAATTAAGAATTTTTTTTTTCCACTAAGGTTAGAATAGGGTTAGGTTTAGGGGTAAGGGTAGGGTTAGGGGTAGGGTTAGGGGTAGGGGTAGGGTTACGGGTAGGGTTAGGGGTAGGGTTAGGGTATTTTCAGCCATTTTAACCCTAAAAAACTTCCTAGAAAACACACAGACTCTGCATAGAAAACTGCATTAAAAAACGCATCAAAAAACGCATCAAAAAAGCACCAAAAAAGCACCAAAAAAAGGACCTGCGTTTTCTGCCAAGAGCTGCGGATTTTAGTCCTGAAAAAAAAGGAGGGAAATCAGGAACGTGTGAACATAGCCTTAAAATTATGATATTTATAGTTGTAGATAACTGAAAAAATAAGGTTTTCTTTGTGGGCAAAGAGTAATTTGTAGATTACTGTACATTCATTTGTACGCTACTATTAAGAGTTTAGAGCAGTAATATGTAATGGTGGTGCTCATAGTCTAGTGTTGAATATTAACTTTATAGGATAATTGTATGAAAAACATTAGTTTTTAATTTTAAAGAGGCAAAGAAGTCAGAAAGACTTCTATTTGGAGAATGAATGATTCTACATATTGATAATCAAACCACAGGTACCTTGTCGCTACCTTTTTCATCCAAGACAAATTCTACATGTTTACTAAGGTCATCTTACACAGTATTCCACATTCATAATATTCCATATTCTGATAGACCACACTGTAAGACACTGATGACTTTAAAGTTCTTTACGTTTCCATGCAGACTATTTTGGAATCTAACATAACTGGCAACAATACCTCTTTGACATCTATTAAAATATTAATTGAACATTAAATCTAAAATTGTGATAGGATAGAGTAATTTTACTCTAACAAATAAAAAAAATGTCAGACATGAAATGAATGTAAATTGGAAACATGTTTGGGAAAACCAGTTAACACTCAAGTGATAACAACGGAAGTGAAGCGTTAAAGCCAAGAAAAGACCTCCGGCAAAACCTTTACTTTTTTTGCCAGAGAAAATACTTCAGCTGTGTTACCTGCTTAATCCTCTTTACAAATAACCTCACAGACAATTAGTCACCGATAGGGTTGAGCGAAACGGGTCGAACATTTTCAAAAGTCGCCGACTTTTGGCTAAGTCGGGGTTTCATGAAACCCGATCCGACCCCTGTGCGGGGTCGGCCATGCGGTACGCGACTTTCGCGCCAAAGTCGCGTTTCAATGACGCGAAAAGCGCCATTTCTCAGCCAATGAAGGTAAACGCAGAGTGTGGGCAGCGTGATGACATAGGTCCTGGTCCCCACCATCTTAGAGAAGGGCATTGCAGTGATTGGCTTGCTGTCTGCGACGTCACAGGGGCTATAAAGAGGCGTTCCCGCCGACCGCCATCTTACTGCTGCTGATCTGAGCTTAGGGAGAGGTTGCTGCCGCTTTGTCAGAAGCAGGGATAGCGTTAGGCAGGGTCCATTAACCACAAAACCGCTTGTGCTGCAGCGATTTGCACTGTCCAACACCACCCTCGGTGTGCAGGGACAGTGGAATTTTTTTTTTTTTTTTTTTTCCCCTCAGCGCTGTAGCTCATTGGGCTGCCCTAGAAGGCTCCCTGATAGCTGCATTGCTGTGTGTACGCCGCTGTGCAAACCAACTGCTTTTTTCAAAGCACAAATCCTCTTGTTCCTTCCTTTCTGCACAGCTATCTTTTTTGTTTGTCCACACTTTTTATTTCATTTGTGCATCAGTCCACTCCTTATTGCTGCCTGCCATACCTGGCTGAGATTACTGCAGGCAGGGAGATAGTAGCTGCCTGCCATACCTGGCTGAGATTACTGCAGGCAGGGAGATAGTAATTGTAGGACATTCCCTGTTTTTTTTTTTTTTTTTTTTTTGGTGGGAGATTAAGATTGGCAATTTGGCATTTCTGCTAGAGTGCCATCCCTGTGTGTGCCATCTCTCTCACATAGTGGGCCATAGAAAGCCTTTTCATTTTTCTGTATTTTTTTTTGTGGGGTGTATAAATTCTCCCTGATAAAAATACAGTGGGAGATTAATATTGGCCTTTGGGCTTGTGTGCCAGTCCTGAGTGTGCCATCTCTCTCACAAATAGTGGGCCATAGAAAGCCTATTTTATTTTTTTTTGGGTTTTATAAATTCTCCCTGAAAAAAAGGGAGATTAATATTGGCCTCTGGGCTTCTGTGCCAGTCCTGAGCGTGCCATCTGTGCCAGTCCTGAGCGTCCCATCTCTCTCACAAATAGTGGGCCATAGAAAGCCTATTTAATTTTTTTTTTGGTTTTATAAATTTTCCCTGAAAAAAGGGAGATTAATATTGGCCTCTGGGCTTGTGTGCCAGTTGTGAGCGTGCCATCTGTGCCAGTCCTGAGCGTGCCATCTCTCTCACAAATAGTGGGCCATAGAAAGCCTATTTAATTTTTTTTTTGGTTTTATAAATTTTCCCTGAAAAAAGGGAGATTAATATTGGCCTCTGGGCTTGTGTGCCAGTTGTGAGCGTGCCATCTGTGCCAGTCCTGAGCGTGCCATCTCTCTCACAAATAGTGGGCCATAGAAAGCCTATTTAAATATTTTTTTGGTTTTATAAATTCTCCCAGAAAAAAAGGGAGATTAATATTGGCCTCTGGGCTTCTGTGCCAGTTGTGAGCGTGCCATCTGTGCCAGTCCTGAGCGTGCCATCTCTCTCACAAATAGTGGGCCATAGAAAGCCTATTTAAATATTTTTTTGGTTTTATAAATTCTCCCAGAAAAAAAGGGAGATTAATATTGGCCTCTGGGCTTCTGTGCCAGTCCTGAGCGTGCCATCTGTGCCAGTCCTGAGCGTCCCATCTCTCTCACAAATAGTGGGCCATAGAAAGCCTATTTTATTTTTTTTTTGGGTTTCAGAAATTCTCCCTGGAAAAAAAAAGGGAGATTAATATTGCCCTTTGGGCTTGTGTGCCAGTACTAAGCGTTCCATCTCTCTCTCTCTCTCAGTCAGTGGGCCATAGAACGCATATTTTTGGTTTTATTTGTTTTCTAAATTCTCCCTGAAAAAATCATTTTATTTTATTTGGTTTCTAAATTCTTCCTGATAAAATCATATTTTTTTTATTATTTTTATTTCTAAAGTCTCCCTGAAAAAAAAAAAAAAAAAAAACAACCAAAAAAACAGTGGGAGATTAATATTGGCCTTTCTGCTTGTGTGCCAGTCTTGACTCCTGGGTGTGCCATCTCTCTCTCTCTCTCTCTCTCTCTCTCTCTCTCTCTCTCTCTCTCCAATTGTGGTCCATAGAAAGCCTATATTTTTTTTCCTTGATTTGGGTTCTAAAATCTACCAGAGAAAATAACTACATCAATCATTGGTAGAAAAATATTGGCCTCTGGGTTTGTGTGCCACTCCTGACTCCTGTGTGCGTCATCTCTCAGTCAGTGGGCCATAGAACGCCTATTTTTGGTTTTATTTGTTTTCTAAATTCTCCCTGAAAAAATTATTTTATTTTATTTGGTTTCTAAATTCTTCCTGATAAAATCATATTTTTTTTATTATTTTTTTTTCTAAAGTCTCCCTGAAAAAAAAAAAAAAAAACAGTGGGAGATTAATATTGGCCTTTCTGCTTGTGTGCCAGTCTTGACTCCTGGGTGCGTCATCTCTCAGTCAGTGGGCCATAGAACGCCTATTTTTGGTTTTATTTGTTTTCTAAATTCTCCCTGAAAAAATCATTTTATTTTATTTGGTTTCTAAATTCTTCCTGATAAAATCATATTTTTTTTATTATTTTTTTTTCTAAAGTCTCCCTGAAAAAAAAAAAAAAAAAAACAACCAAAAAAAACAGTGGGAGATTAATATTGGCCTTTCTGCTTGTGTGCCAGTCTTGACTCCTGGGTGCGTCATCTCTCAGTCAGTGGGCCATAGAACGCCTATTTTTGGTTTTATTTGTTTTCTAAATTCTCCCTGAAAAAATCATTTTATTTTATTTGGTTTCTAAATTCTTCCTGATAAAATCATATTTTTTTTATTATTTTTTTTTCTAAAGTCTCCCTGAAAAAAAAAAAAAAAAAAACAACCAAAAAAAACAGTGGGAGATTAATATTGGCCTTTCTGCTTGTGTGCCAGTCTTGACTCCTGGGTGTGCCATCTCTCTCTCTCTCTCTCTCCAATTGTGGTCCATAGAAAGCCTACATTTTTTTTCCTTGATTTGGGTTCCAAAATCTACCAGAGAAAATAACTCCATCAATCATTGGTAGAAAAATATTGGCCTCTGGGCTTGTGTGCCACTCCTGATTCCTGTGTGCGTCATCTCTCACTCAGTGGCCCATAGAAAGCATATAGTTTGTTACATTTGTTTTCTAAATTCTCCCTGCAAAAATCTATTTTTTTTTTTTTGGGGGGTTTCTAAAGTGTTCCTGAAAAAAATAAAAATAAAAAAAAAATAATAGTGTGACATTAATATTAACATTTGTGCTTCAGTGACAGTCCTGCGTGTGGGGCATCTCTCTAATTTGCAGCCACCAAAAAAAGAGTGTGTAACATTGGGCCTGATTTTCGCTGTGGTCTCACCAACCTGTAAAGGGGTAGCTAAATCATACAGAAGTTATAGCTCACCGTGTAAGTTGTGTGACTGCAACAAATAACGTTAGTTTGGTTACGTTTTTAAAACAATGAGGAAGTCTAGTGGAAGAGGTCGTGGCCGGGGGCGTTCATTGTCAGCTGGTAATGAGGGTAGTGGTAGTGGTGGAGCATCAGGTGGTCGTGGGGGAAAAAATATTGCACCTAAGTCTGGAGCTGTGGAGCCAGGTTCGTCGTCCGGCTACACAAGGCCTCGAACGCTCCCTTTTCTGGGATTAGGAAAACCGCTTTTAAAGCCGGAGCAGCAAGAGCAAGTTTTGGCTTATCTTGCTGACTCAGCCTCTAGCTCTTTTGCCTCATCTCGTGAAACTGGTAAAAGTAAAAGCAGCGCGTCGTTAGTGGATGTTCACGGTCAGGGACAAGTCACTTCCTTGTCCTCTTCAGCAAAAACAACAACAGAGAAGAATGCAGCAGGCGACACAACGGGTTACTCCATGGAGCTCTTTACACATACCGTCCCTGGCTTAGAAAGTGAAGCAGTTAACAGTCCATGCCCATTACAAATTGAATCTGACATGGAGTGCACTGACGCACAGCCACAGCCAGACTACTATGCTGGTCCTTTGACTCAGACCACAACATTGCCCTCGCAGGGTGCTGATCAAGAATCAGACCCTGATGAGACTATGTTGCCCCATCACGAACGCTATACCACCGAACGACACGGTGACACAGACGAAGTTGCGCAGGAGTTACAAGAAGAGTTATTAGATGACCCAGTTCTTGACCCCGATTGGCAGCCATTGGGGGAACAGGGTGCAGGCGGCAGCAGTTCTGAAGCAGAGGAGGAGGAGGGGCCGCAGCAGGCATCAACATCGCCACAGGTTCCATCTGCCGGGCCCGTATCTTGCCCAAAACGCGTGGCAAAGCCAAAACCTGGTGGAGGACAGCGTGGCCATCCGGTTAAAGCTCAGTCTGCAATGCCTGAAAAGGTATCCGATGCTAGAAAGAGTGCAGTCTGGCATTTTTTTAAACAACATCCAATTGATCAGCGCAAAGTCATCTGTCAAAAATGTTCTACTTCCTTAAGCAGAGGTCAGAATCTGAAAAGTCTCAATACTAGTTGCATGCATAGACATTTAACCACCATGCATTTGAAAGCTTGGACTAACTACCAAACGTCCCTTAAGGTTGTTGCACCCTCGGCCAATGAAGCTAGTCATCAACGCAACATCCCTTCCGGCAGTGTAGGACCACCATTTAGCGCACCACCTGCTGTATCTGTGCAGGTATCTTTGCCAGGCCAAAGCAGTCAGGGTCAGGGAATCACCAGTTTCGTAGTAGGAAACACTGCATCTAGGGCACCGGCGGCAACAATACCATCTCCCACCGTCTCTCAGTCTGCCATGTCCACCGGCACCCCCGCTAGTTCCACGATCTCCAGCTCTCCAGTCCAGCTCACCCTACATGAGACTATGGTTAGAAAAAGGAAATACTTAGCCTCGCATCCGCGTACACAGGGTTTGAACGCCCACATAGCTAGACTAATCTCGTTAGAGATGATGCCCTACCGGTTAGTTGAAAGCGAAGCTTTCAAAGACCTGATGGACTACGCTGTACCACGCTACGAGCTACCCAGTCGACACTTTTTTTCCAGAAAAGCCATCCCAGCCCTCCACCAGCATGTTAAAGAGCGCATCGTCCATGCACTCAGGCAATCTGTGAGCACAAAGGTGCACCTGACAACAGATGCATGGACCAGTAGGCATGGCCAGGGACGTTACGTGTCCATCACGGCACACTGGGTAAATGTGGTGGATTCAGGGTCCACAGGGGACAGCAAGTTTGGGACAGTTCTGCCTAGCCCACGGTCTAGTAAACAGTTGTCTGTAGCCGTTCGCACCCCCTCCTCCTCCTCCTCCTCGTCCTCCTGCAGAAGCAAGAGCTCGTCCACAGACCGCAGTCGCACAAACACTCCATCCGCACCTGCCACTGTTGCACACCAGGTCTCCCATTATGGGGCAGCTACTGGCATACGTCAGCAGGCTGTATTGGCTATGAAGTGTTTGGGCGACAATAGACACACCGCGGAAGTTCTGTCCGAGTTCTTGCAGCAAGAAACGCAGTCGTGGCTGGGCACTGTAGATCTTGAGGCAGGCAAGGTAGTGAGTGATAACGGAAGGAATTTCATGGCTGCCATCTCCCTTTCCCAACTGAAACACATTCCTTGCCTGGCTCACACCTTAAACCTGGTGGTGCAGTGCTTCCTGAAAAGTTATCCGGGGTTATCCGACCTGCTCCTCAAAGTGCGTGGACTTTGCGCACATATCCGCCGTTCGCCTGTACACTCCAGCCGTATGCAGACCTATCAGCGTTCTTTGAACCTTCCCCAGCATCGCCTAATCATAGACGTTGCAACAAGGTGGAACTCAACACTGCACATGCTTCAGAGACTGTGCGAACAGAGGCGGGCTGTTATGTTTTTGTGGGAGGATACACATACACGGGCAGGCAGTAGGATGGCAGACATGGAGTTGTCAGGTGTGCAGTGGTCGAAGATTCAAGACATGTGTCAAGTCCTTCAGTGTTTTGAGGAATGCACACGGCTGGTTAGTGCAGACAACGCCATAATAAGCATGAGCATCCCCCTAATGCGTCTGCTGATGCAAAGTTTGACGCACATAAAGGATCAGGCGTCTGCACCAGAGGAAGAGGAAAGCCTTGATGACAGTCAGCGATTGTCTGGTCAGGGCAGTGTACATGACGAGGTACCGGGCGAAGAGGAGGTGGAGGATGAGGAGGATGATGGGGATGAGTATATTTTTAATGAGGAAGCTTTCCCGGGGGCACGGGAAATTGGTGGCGTGGCAAGGCCGGGTTCTGGTTTTTTGAGGGACACAAGTGACGTAGATTTGCCTGCAACTGCCCCTCAACCAAGCACAACCGCAGATTTGACAACGGGAACTTTGGCCCACATGGCGGATTATGCCTTGCGTATCCTCAAAAGGGACACACGCATTACAAAAATGATGAACGATGACGATTACTGGTTGGCCTGCCTCCTTGATCCTCGCTATAAAGGCAAATTGCAAAATATTATGCCACATGAGAACTTGGAACTAATATTAGCAACAAAACAATCAACTCTTGTTGACCGTTTGCTTCTGGCATTCCCTGCACACAGCGCCCGTGATCGTTCTCACACGAGCTCCAGGGGCCAGCAGACCAGAGGTGTTAGAGGGGCAGAAATCAGAAGTGGCGTTGGACAGAGGGGTTTTCTGACCAGGTTGTGGAGTGATTTTTCTATGACCGCAGACAGGACAGGTACTGCAGCATCAATTCAAAGTGACAGGAGACAACATTTGTCCAGTATGGTTACAAACTATTTTTCATCCCTTATCGACGTTCTCCCTCAACCGTCATTCCCATTTGATTACTGGGCATCCAAATTAGACACCTGGCCAGAATTGGCAGAATATGCATTGCAGGAGCTTGCTTGCCCGGCAGCTAGTGTCCTATCAGAAAGAGTATTCAGTGCTGCAGGTTCAATACTAACAGAAAAAAGGACTCGTCTGGCTACCCAAAATGTAGATGATCTAACCTTCATTAAAATGAACCACAACTGGATTTCAAAATCTTTTGCCCCACCCTGCCCGGCTGACACCTAGCTTTCCTATGAAAAGGTCTTGCCTGTGGACTATTCTGAATGACTTTTCCAATCTCGTAATTTTCTTCACCTGATTGTCCAGCATACGACATGTTTCCACCTCACGAAATGGCCAAACTCCCCACACGGGGCCGTGCTATCGCCACTTTGCGCTTGGACCCTTGAGAGTGCTGTTTGTCTGAAGAGGTGGGTGTGGCCGCTTTTGGTCGACGGCACTGCCACTGGGTCCCTCATAGTACAATAAAGTGTCTCTGGCGGTGGTGGTGCGCACCCAACGTCAGACACACCGTTGTAATATGAGGGGCCCTGTGCCTGTACCGCCGGCCACAAGACAGTTCCCCCCCCCAGCTCAAACAGTGCTCTACCACTAGCAAAATTATCTCTCACAGCTTCACCAATGTGTAGTCTAGCCGCTGACATCCTTCAATGCCTGGCACTGACAATACCATTGTTTTGACATTTTTGTTATGTTAGGCCTTCGAAGCCTGTCTGCGGTCCCTTCTTTCTACAACTACTACACTGACCAGGCCACTGCTGGCCGTGTTACCCTGGAACCAATTTAAAAGTGCCTACAGTCAGCCCAATTTTGTTATGTTAGGCCTTCGAAGACTGTCTGCCGTCACTCCTTCCACTAGACTTCCACTGACCATACACTGCTGCCCATGTACCCCTGGAACCAATTTAAAGTGCCTACAGCCAGCCCAATTTTGTTATGTTAGGCCTTCGAAGCCTGTCTGCGGTCACTCCTTCCACTAGACTTCCACTGACCAGACCACTGCTGCCCGTGTACCCCTGGAACCAATTTAAAAGTGCCTACAGCCATGTGTTATTATTTTAGGCCTTCGATGCCTGTCTGCGGTCACTCCTTCCACTAGGCCTCCACTGACCACACCACTGCTGCCCGTGTACCCCTGGAACCAATTTAAAATTGCCTACAGCCAGCCCAATTTTTTTATTTTAGGCCTTCGATGCCTGTCTGCGGTCCATTCTTTCAACTACTACTACACTGACCAGGTCACTGCTGCCCGTGTACCCCTGGAACCAATTTAAAATTGCCTACAGCCAGCCCAATTTTTTTATTTTAGGCCTTCGATGCCTGTCTGCGGTCCATTCTTTCAACTACTACTACACTGACCAGGTCACTGCTGCCCGTGTACCCCTGGAACCAATTTAAAATTGCCTACAGCCAGCCCAATTTTTTTATTTTAGGCCTTCGATGCCTGTCTGCGGTCCATTCTTTCAACTACTACTACACTGACCAGGTCACTGCTGCCCGTGTACCCCTGGAACCAATTTAAAATTGCCTACAGCCAGCCCAATTTTTTTATTTTAGGCCTTCGATGCCTGTCTGCGGTCCATTCTTTCAACTACTACTACACTGACCAGGTCACTGCTGCCCGTGTACCCCTGGAACCAATTTAAAATTGCCTACAGCCATGTGTTATTATTTTAGGCCTTCGATGCCTGTCTGCGGTCACTCCTTCCACTAGGCCTCCACTGACCACACCACTGCTGTCCGTGTACCCCTGGAACCAATTTAAAATTGCCTACAGCCATGTGTTATTATTTTAGGCCTTCGATGCCTGTCTGCGGTCACTCCTTCCACTAGACTTCCACTGACCAGACCACTGCTGCCCGTGTACCCCTGGAACCAATTTAAAAGTGCCTACAGCCAGCCCAAGTTTGTTATGTTAGGCCTTCGATGCCTGTCTGCGGTCCATTCTTTCAACTACTACTACACTGACCAGGTCACTGCTGCCCGTGTACCCCTGGAACCAATTTAAAATTGCCTACAGCCAGCCCAATTTTTTTATTTTAGGCCTTCGATGCCTGTCTGCGGTCCATTCTTTCAACTACTACTACACTGACCAGGTCACTGCTGCCCGTGTACCCCTGGAACCAATTTAAAATTGCCTACAGCCATGTGTTATTATTTTAGGCCTTCGATGCCTGTCTGCGGTCACTCCTTCCACTAGGCCTCCACTGACCACACCACTGCTGCCCGTGTACCCCTGGAACCAATTTAAAATTGCCTACAGCCAGCCCAATTTTTTTATTTTAGGCCTTCGATGCCTGTCTGCGGTCCATTCTTTCAACTACTACTACACTGACCAGGTCACTGCTGCCCGTGTACCCCTGGAACCAATTTAAAATTGCCTACAGCCATGTGTTATTATTTTAGGCCTTCGATGCCTGTCTGCGGTCACTCCTTCCACTAGGCCTCCACTGACCACACCACTGCTGCCCGTGTACCCCTGGAACCAATTTAAAATTGCCTACAGCCAGCCCAATTTTTTTATTTTAGGCCTTCGATGCCTGTCTGCGGTCCATTCTTTCAACTACTACTACACTGACCAGGTCACTGCTGCCCGTGTACCCCTGGAACCAATTTAAAATTGCCTACAGCCAGCCCAATTTTTTTATTTTAGGCCTTCGATGCCTGTCTGCGGTCCATTCTTTCAACTACTACTACACTGACCAGGTCACTGCTGCCCGTGTACCCCTGGAACCAATTTAAAATTGCCTACAGCCATGTGTTATTATTTTAGGCCTTCGATGCCTGTCTGCGGTCACTCCTTCCACTAGGCCTCCACTGACCACACCACTGCTGTCCGTGTACCCCTGGAACCAATTTAAAATTGCCTACAGCCATGTGTTATTATTTTAGGCCTTCGATGCCTGTCTGCGGTCACTCCTTCCACTAGGCCTCCACTGACCACACCACTGCTGTCCGTGTACCCCTGGAACCAATTTAAAATTGCCTACAGCCATGTGTTATTATTTTAGGCCTTCGATGCCTGTCTGCGGTCACTCCTTCCACTAGACTTCCACTGACCAGACCACTGCTGCCCGTGTACCCCTGGAACCAATTTAAAAGTGCCTACAGCCAGCCCAAGTTTGTTATGTTAGGCCTTCGATGCCTGTCTGCGGTCACTCCTTCCACTAGGCCTCCACTGACCACACCACTGCTGCCCGTGTACCCCTGGAACCAATTTAAAATTGCCTACAGCCAGCCCAATTTTTTTATTTTAGGCCTTCGATGCCTGTCTGCGGTCCATTCTTTCAACTACTACTACACTGACCAGGTCACTGCTGCCCGTGTACCCCTGGAACCAATTTAAAATTGCCTACAGCCAGCCCAATTTTTTTATTTTAGGCCTTCGATGCCTGTCTGCGGTCCATTCTTTCAACTACTACTACACTGACCAGGTCACTGCTGCCCGTGTACCCCTGGAACCAATTTAAAATTGCCTACAGCCATGTGTTATTATTTTAGGCCTTCGATGCCTGTCTGCGGTCACTCCTTCCACTAGGCCTCCACTGACCACACCACTGCTGTCCGTGTACCCCTGGAACCAATTTAAAATTGCCTACAGCCATGTGTTATTATTTTAGGCCTTCGATGCCTGTCTGCGGTCACTCCTTCCACTAGGCCTCCACTGACCACACCACTGCTGTCCGTGTACCCCTGGAACCAATTTAAAATTGCCTACAGCCATGTGTTATTATTTTAGGCCTTCGATGCCTGTCTGCGGTCCATTCTTTCAACTACTACTACACTGACCAGGGCACTGCTGGCCGTGTACCCCTGGAACCAACATCAGAAAATATAAAAATAAGTATTTTGCTTATAAAAAAGAAAATACTGGTGAGATATCAAATGCAGACATTTTAACATTAAAAACAAACACACAACTCTAATCTGGTACAGTACTAAAAATGGCCACCAGCTACAATTACTTTCTCCTGCAAGTAGTTAACTGAAAGTTTTTTTAAATTGAAAACACACATATGGCATCCACCGAGTGTTGTCCTGTCGCGTCTTCTTTATATTATTGCCGAGAAGATGCAAAATAATGAAAATAATAAAATCATTAATTACCAAAATAATAGAGAAAGTCAACACCACATTGCAAATAAACATTCATTCCAAATAAAGAAGCAGGGCGCGTCCGAGGGTGAGTATATACCTAATAAGAATATAATCACCCTCGGACGCGCAATGCTTATTTCCAACAGCCTTCCTTCCTAAGAATCAGCCCTTCCGTCGTGTAGAGAGACGTTGTGTTACACTCCAAGGTGTTCCCCAGGTTGCCTTTCCTGAGCTTCGATCTTCCGGCTCTCGTTTAGTAGTTCTTGGAAACTACTCTGCATTAGGCCTTCAAATTGGGTATGGGGTGTAGAGAGATGGTGTGTTCCACTCCAAGGTGTTCCCCAGGTTGCCTTTCCTGAGCTTCGATCTTCCGGCTCTCGTTTAGTAGTTGTTGGAAACTACGCTGCATTAGGCCTTCAAATTGGGTATGGGGTGTAGCGAGAGGGTGTGTTACACTCCAAGGTGTTCCCCAGGTTGCCTTTCCTGAGCTTCGATCTTCCGGCTCTCGTTTAGTAGTTCTTGGAAACTACACTGCATTAGGCCTTCAAATTGGGTATGGGGTGTAGAGAGAGGGTGTGTTACACTCCAAGGTGTTCCCCAGGTTGCCTTTCCTGAGCTTCGATCTTCCGGCTCTCGTTTAGTAGTTCTTGGAAACTACACTGCATTAGGCCTTCAAATTGGGTATGGGGTGTAGAGAGAGGGTGTGTTACACTCTAAGGTGTTCCCCAGGTTTCCTTGCCATTGCTTCGGTCTTCCGACTCTCGTTTAGTAGTTGTAGAAAAGTACACTGCATTAGGCCATACAAAATGGGTATGGGGTGGAGAGAGATGGTGTGTTACACTCCAAGGTGTTCCCCAGGTTGCCTTTCCTGAGCTTCTATCTTCAGGCTCTCATTAAATTGTGGTTAAATGGAACAACTGCATTTGGCGTACTAGTTGGTTTGGGGCCTACTATCGGTGTCTGCCACTCCTTGCTGTTCTCCTCCACTGAACAAAGCTGTGCCGCCTGTTTACTACGGTTGCCAATTTTGAACTGCATTTCGACTACTTACTGATTTGGCCCTACTCTCTGTGTCAGCCTCTCATTCCAGTTGTCCTCCACTGCAATGCCCCCTGGTTATTCCTGTGTTACCAATTTTGAACTGCATTTAGCCCACTTTCTTCTTTGGGCCTATATCTGTGTTTCCACTTCATCGTGCCCATTGCCCAGCCAGTGATAGATGAGTCTGCTGGTACATTGACCCATAACGCAACATTCCCCGTGCACGCTACACAACAACATTGTGACCCTGCTGAAAGTCAGGTTGCTCTTCCCGCATACCATACCACCTTACACGGGGACAAAGAGGAAGGTGCAGATGAAAGTGCAGGTTCCTTCATCAGGTGGGGGGAGGAATACTAGTTGGCGACGTCACTGGCACAGGGCCTCTCATAGTACGCAAAAGTGTTGCTGCCGGTGGGAGGCGCCCCCGCCGTGCAAACACACCGCTGTACTTTGAGGGGCCCTGTGCCAGTGCCAATGCCAACGAGTGGGCCCCCCCTGCTTGCTCAGGTTCACAGCACTTGCAAAGTTGAAATACTTACCTCTCCCTGCTCCACTGCCGTGACGTGGTCCAGATTTCCTGGGCCCACTAATTACTTGAACCAGCCCTACCCCCCACAACTTTAGCCAAATGACCCCCAATTTCAAATGCCTTCCAATTATTATAAGGTAAATTACGCTTGACAAGCTTCATTAAGAAGAATGGATGGTTTTGACATTAAAATGGCCACTCTAGGTGTTTTCCTGGCCCCCACTCACTGCCGACTATGCTGCCCCATTGACTTGCATTGGGTTTCGTGTTTCGGTCGATCCCGACTTTACGTCATAATCGGCCGATTTCACTCGACCCGACTTTGGACATAGTCGGGTTTCGCAAAACCCGGCTCGACTCTAAAAAGGTCAAGGTCGCTCAACTCTAGTCACCGAGGATGTGTTCTGTTCTGTCGTTTTCAGTCCCACTCCACTTCAGGGTACATTTGCCAAGTCTACATTATTTCTTTATCTCTCCACACAGTTTAAGACCAGACAATATGACATGATTATTTCACTTTGTGTGGCTTTCTCTATTCATGTGCATAAATGTTTTGGAAACAACCGAGGCAGCTCAGCTGTTTCTGCAAACGCCTATACAGCTGAATAGGAAAATCTATACACTTTCATTCAATGTCCAGATGTGACAACTAGAGATTGACTCAAGGAATTGGATCAGATGGCACTTGCTCTCCAGATGATAGGTGGTCCTAGAGCTGGATTCCTACCTAACTGCACAGCTCTCAACCGTCCCTCATACTGTGGAACTGTCCCGATTTTGAGCCTGTACCCCACAGTCGCACACGGGACTCTACTCCTCCTGCACAGCTAGCAAAAGCAGCTGACACACCCCCTTATATCAGGCCACACCCCTCGGTTTCTTCTTCAGAGAGGATATTCTGAGGTACGTGTGTGTGTGTGTGTGTTGCACACATACATGCAGCTGGCCCAGGTCTGCTGTGCTTACAGTACATTACATTATAACCAGGAGTAGTGGCAGCAGTTAGAGAAATCCAGTGCAGCCTGTTAGTCATAGGAACAGTATATATATGTATCCTTTATATACTACAGCAGTTATGGAGTGGAGCCAGTAGATAGTAGTGCTGTCTGAGTGCATGCAGAGTTGGCAGAGCTGGGCTACATTGCAATGTGCAGGATCTGTGAGGCAGCAGTGTGGACAGTGACAGGTGGTGAAATCTTTGCCTGCATTGTAAGCAGAGCTGCTGGGACACATCTACAGCCCCAACTGTACACTGGCATCATCATGTGGGGCCATTATACAGCATGAAGCACTGTGTGGCCATTATACAATATGAAGCATCATGTTTGGCCATTATACAGTATGGAGTAGTATGTGGCCATTATACAATGTGGAGCATCATGTGTGGCCATTATACAGTATGGAGCACTGTGGGGCCATTATACAGTATAGAACACTGTGTGGCCATATTTTGTTCTGTTTATAATTATTGTTTATGAAACCGTGTGATCAGCAGTGCTAAATGGGTGTGGTTGGGCGTGGATATGGGTGTGACTAGTTGTAAAATGGGTGTGGTCAGGAAGGTGGCCTAAAATTTACCACGGTGCACTCCAGGTGCCACTACCTTTCTCCCTCTTTGCCTTCTTCAAAAGTTGGGAGGTATGCTAACTGACATTTCTGTCAAGGCAACAGAAAGCGAAAAACAACAACATGGCTAAATCTGCTAGCCCGTTGTCCTATGTCCAACAAACAGATGAACTGCAGATTGGGGAAGGGATGTTTGTACCATGCCTACCCAGCCTGCAGTGTGGACTATCAGCCTAGTGAGGGGCGGCAGGCATGTCTCGTAACAATAAATGTGGTACTGGAGTCAGGACTCTTGGACTCTGGAAGTTTGGTGACCCTAATAAGGGCCATCCTCCCCACCTGTTGATACCCTGGAAACATGTGGGCACCTACTGTATTCACTGGGATGCCAAGTATTACCCCATTGCCAGAGTGACTATGAACACGAACTGTGTGGCTGAGTCCCATGAGGTCAGAGTGGTTAAGGACCTGCTAAATAATAGGGCGAGACTTTAGTTGTTTTAGAGCTTATGACAGAAGGCAGGGGTACCAAGTGACTCAGACAAGAGCAGGTTCAACCATTATGAATCCCCATTGCAATCATATGCGAATTAGTTCCCCCTGTGTGTCCTTGCTGGTGACGAGGACAAGACCGTGACAACTGAGGCAGAGATTACTTAATTGGTTGTTACTGGGGGGAATTTTGGGACTGTGCAAATGCAGGAACTTACTTTAAAAAGGAGAATTTGACAATGTGACTGTGACAAATGAGGACCCTCAAGAGCGGGGGGCCAACACCAGGTTTCCACATTTCGCTTTAAATGAGGAGCTGCTATATCAGGTAACTAAACAGAGAGGAAGTGATAGAGCAGTTGTTAGAACCGAGTTTCTAGGCATAGGCATAGGTTACTAGGCATAGGTTACTAGACCTGGTCCATTTTCATGTCTTGGGTGTACATCTGGAGTAGACAAAACTCAAGAGCGGGTCCTTCGGAGGTTATATTGGCCTGGTTGTCATCGAGACAGGTAATTTCCGTCAACAGTGCCCTACCAATCAGCAAACTGCTCAAGTATCCCACTTCGGCAGTCCCCTAGCACCGTTGCCTATTATAGACGTCTTATTTAACCGGATTTTTATGGACCTTGTTGGGCCCTTAGTAAAGTTCACCATGGTGCACCAATACATCCTGGTGTTGATGGGCTACGCAACACAGTACCCGCAGGCAATATCACTGAGAAACTCCTTTTCCAGGAGTATAGCCCAAGAGCTGGTCCATATTTTCTTCCAGACGGGCCTGCCAAAAGAGATGCTGATGGACCAAGCCACTCCATTTATGTCCAAAGTGATGATGAAGCTGTGTAAGGCTCTCCAGATTACCCAACTCGGTAAGTCGGTATACCATCCCCAGATGGATGACCTAGCGGAGAGGTTCAACCTGACATTGAAATCCAGGCTTAACAAGGTCGTGGAGAAGGATGATTGAAACTTAGATTGCCTACTACCGTACCTACTGTTATCCATTAGGGAAGCCTCACAGGCCTCAACGGTGTTCTCATCGTTAAAGCTGCTATATGGCACCCTTGGGTACTTCTAGAAATTGCAAAGGAGACCTGGAAAAAGAGGCAGTAACACCTGTGGCCCTGATGCAGGACAGGATCGCGAAGGTGATGCAGATTGTGAGGGAGAGCCTCCTTCAAGCATAAGAGGCCCAGGCAATGGTCTACAGTCAGCAAAACTTAGACAGTTTAGCCCTGGAGACCGGGCATTGATACCAACGGAGGAAAGTAAGTTTCTGTCCAAGTGGCAAGGGCCATATGAGGTGGTGAAAAAGTTGAGTGACGTCAACTACAAGGTCCACCAGCCTTGGAGAGGAAAGCCATTCCAGGTGTTCCACATCAACCTCATTAAACCGTGGCGAGACAAGGAACCGGTGAAAGCAACGTGCCTGGGTGCCAGTCCTGAAGCCAAGGTCAAGGAAATCACAGTGTCAGAGATCCTGTCACTGGCCCAGAAACAACAGCGGAACTGAAACCTGTTTTCAGAGTTGCCAGGAGGTACATACAGCTCTGGCAAAAATTAAGAGACCACTGCAAAATTTTCAGTTTGTCCGATTTTTCTCTTTATAGGTATACTTTTGAGTAAAATGTATTTGTTTTTTTATTCTATAAACTACTGACATGTCTCTGAAATTCCAAGCAATAAATTTTGTATTTATTTTCTGAAAATGAGAAATTGTCAAAATAACAAAAAAAAGCATTGCTTACAGACCTCGAATGCTGCAAAAAAAGCTAGTTCATAACCATTTAGAAACAACAAAACTAATGTTTTAACTCAGGAATAGTTCAGAAATCAGTATTTTGTGGAATAACCATGATTTTTAATCACAGCTTTCATGTGTCTTGGCATGCTTTCCACTAGTCTTTCACACTGCTTTTGGGTGACCTTATACCACTGCTGGTACAAAAATGTTAGCAGTTCTTCTTTGTATGATGGCTAGGCTTTCAATGGGGTTCAGGTCTGGAGATTGGGCTGGCCATGCCAGGGATTTGATATGGTGGTCCTTCATCCACTGTTTTTCATGGATAACCTTGTATGCGTCTTGATTTATACGTCCTTAGCAAAGATTAACCTTCCCAATTACGGCCTTGCTAAAGCATCCCCAGATCAACATCAGTCGTCTAATAGTTAGACAGAGACCTGGAGAGGCGTACAAGCCACAGTGTCTTTCACCCACTGTGAAATTAGGTGGAGGATCAGTGATGATTTGGGGATGCTTCAGCAAGGCTGGAATTGGGCAAGTTGTTCTTTTCCAAGGACGTATGAATCACGCCGCATACAAGGTTATTCTGGAAAACAGTTCATTCCTTCTGCTCAGGCAATGTTCCGCAACTCTAAGGACTGTTTTTTACAGCAGGACAATGCGCCATGCCACACAGCTAGGTCAATCAAGGTGTGGACGAAGGACACCACATCAAATCCCTGTCACGGCCAGCCCAATCTCCAGACCTGAACCCCATTAAAAACCTCTGGAACGTAATCAAGAGGACGATTGATAGTCACAAGCCATTAATCAAAGAAGAACTACTTAAATTTTTGTACCAGAAGTGGCATAAGGTCACCCAAAAGCAGTGTGAAAGACTGGTGGAAAGCATGCCAAGACACATGAAAGCTGTGAATAAAAATCAGGGTTATTCAACAAAATATTGATTTATGAACTCTTCCTCAGTTAAAACATTAGTATCACTGTTTCTAAAGGATTATGAACTTTTTTTTTTTGCATTATTTAAGGTCTGCAAGCAATGCATTTTTGTTATTTTGATCATTTCTCATTTTCAGAAAATAAATACAAAATGTATTGCTTGGAACTTCAGAGACATGTCAGTTTATAAAATAAAAGAACAATTTACATTTTACTCAAAAATATACCTATAAAGAGAAATATCAGATTACCAGAAAATTTTGAGATCTTAACCACCTATAAAAAGAGGCACCACGCAAATATAATATACTCAATATTTTATTAGAGACATAAATAATGACCACAACATGGTCATAAAACTGCCCAAGCAGGCACAGATGAAAAACAACAAACACAGGAAAAGAAGGTAGACCTCCTGGAAATGGTTACAAAACTATCAATACCAGTGTATTAGTGCAACTCACATTCAAAAAAAGGGGGACATAGTAGTATTTTAAAGACCAGACGGTACTTGTTCAGATTGTTCGTATGTAATGCTATATTCATTACACAAGTTGATATAATAAATAACTATGTACAGTAAAAGATTTTTCTAATGAAAAAACAGGCAAATATTGCACTTTTAGTAAAGAAAGGCCAAGTGTGCCAATATGTTATCATACGGATAATGAACAAGAACCGTCATACAATATACATGTCTTAATACAAAGCATATAATCGCTCATAATTACCAAATGAATGGAGCTGAACCAGGAGACCACCACACCCGACGCGTGTTTCGCAATGAAATGCTTCGTCTGGGGGTGGTTAGTCACTGAAAAGGTACCTTTTTTATATAAAACAATGGCCACATAGATCACAAACAGCTGTGGAACCAGAACACTAGCGCCAAAGTGAACCGGAAGTATTGAACAGGCCGTTGTCGTGGAGATGACAAAATAACATAATGGATGCATCCAAAAAACTATATATTAATATATAAAATAGAACACATTAGATATATAAACAAAACCGCATTAGAGAGAACAATATCGGTGTCGAAACGGTGAAGTATTGTGCCAGGTGCGCAGTGCTCCGGACATTCCCGGGGAATCACTTCTGGGTGTCCGGCCGTAAACAGAAAGTGATGACGTGTGGCTGCTGTCCTGCAAGTGTTAGGTAACCCAGCAACACCAGCGCACATGTGACTACCGCGCGGCAAGCTGGGAACTTGTGGGCGGCGCCATTTAAAGGTAAATATCCCAGTGACGTGAAAACCCAAAGCTAAGGTTGCCGAGGCAACAGGGAAAGAAAACAATCATTAATGAATGATACAAAAACATAGAAAAGAACGGAAATTATTATAAACATAATTAAATAATAATACAGACTACAAACACGGTTATGAATAAATATAAAACAAGCAACAAATACGGCACAGCAGTATATAGATAACAGTGAAGCAATAATAAAGGATTTACCACAGAGGCAGACAACACACAAGTGATAAGTTAAAATGGACACGCATAAATATAACTAGATAAGCATATTATAATCATACATATATAAAAATACACCAACATATACTTATTAATAGTGAATTGTGAGTGTACTATAAATACACGA
This sequence comes from Ranitomeya imitator, assembly GCF_032444005.1. NCBI lineage: Eukaryota > Metazoa > Chordata > Amphibia > Anura > Dendrobatidae > Ranitomeya > Ranitomeya imitator. The sequence goes on along the minus strand of NC_091282.1, from coordinate 930,535,311 downwards.
TCAAACACTAATAAAAATTCATGTACACACATGAAAAATACATAACAAGGTGAGATGGATCATATAGTAAGACGACTTGTAACACTGTTGTAAGTCAAGAAGAAAATAATTTTTTGATCAAGTGAAAAGGAAATGTGGACCACAACCTAAATAGTGACGACAAAAAATTGTATAATTAAAATCAATGACTAAAGACAAAAACAGCTCAGACACATAAAAATTTAAAATTTATTAAAAGAATATTAATTCATTGGGATACCAAAACAGTCGGATCAGACATTAGAGCGGGACAAAGAAACCAAGTACATGACAACCAATAGTCATCAATCCTTACAGAAACGGCTGAAAGCTGTTATATTCATTCAGACCAAACGGAGAAATTGTATTCAATCTGTAGATCCATTTGGTTTCTTTTTGTGCTAATAAGAGTTTCCAATTGCCGCCTCGTGGTCCCAAGAAGACCCTATCGATGCCTTTGAATTTCAGATTAGTGGGGTCACAATTGTGTGCTTCTCTAAAGTGGCGTGGAATGGGTTTTAATGTTGTGATGTCACCAATATTTTTGGCACCTTCAATGTCCAAGACATGTTCCTGGATGCGTCTTCGGAACTCGCGAGTTGTCATTCCCACATAAATGAGACCACACAAACAAGTAGCATGGTAAATAACTGCTCTGGTAGTGCAGTTAATATTGTGTGTGATGGTAAATTTTTTGCTAGAGTCAAAATTGACAAACTCCTTAGCTCTTTCAACATTCTTGCATGCGACGCATTTACTGCAGGGATAACATCCCCAAGCTGGGCCTTTGGAACCAAAAATAAACTTGGAGGTTTCCCCTCTATGGTGGCTATGTACCAGGTGATCTCGTAGGTTACGCGCTCTTCTATACGTGACCAGAGGGGTATTCCCGATAAAATGGGACAAGGTACTATCCAATGAAAGGATTGACCAATGTTTCTGTAGTATTTTAAATACCTCGTTGCTACATGAGTTGAAGTCAAAAATACACCGTAACTTGGAGTCAAATGTTTTTTCCTCCTTCAGTCGATTCTGTAGTAGATCACTCCGATTGCTCAACTGCGCCCGTGTATATGCTCGACAAATTGACTTCCTGCCATAGCCACGTTCCTCGAATCGCATGCATAAATCCTCAGCCTGCTTGTAAGGCCGGGGTCACACTAGACCGTAATACGGACGAGTGCAATGCGATAAAAAATCGCATAGCACTCGCCCCAATGTTAATCTATGGGGCAGCTCCCATCATCCGATATTTTCTCCGCCGTATTCAGGATCCGAGTGAAATCGCAGCATGCTGCGATTGTCAACGTATCTCGGGCGAGACTCGCCAATGAAAGTCTATGGGTGCGAGAAAACATCGGATTACATACGGACCATGCGTGTGCATTGCGAGAAATACGGAAGACTTCTCCAGGTGACAGGAAATTGAATCATCCATTATCAGGAAGCTTTGGAATGCTAATTTCTGGCCCACGCTGGATTGCAAACCAGGAAGCACGCCTCCACGGAGTGTTCTGTAGTAGCAGCATGGCCAGGCATATTAATGTGGAGATGCTCATTGCTCTGGTCCATGATAGGCCCGAATTATGGGACCAACGCGACGCACATTATGCAGACCGGGCACGTAAAGACGCAGCATGGAGGGCAATATGTCGCCACATGTTCCCCGATTTTGATGAGCGACCTCAAGAGGTTCAGCAAGAAATATGTAAGTACCATTCTTCAAAATTTTTTTTTTTTTCATGTAAGCCTGAAAGCATCATATGTGTTTTGCTTATGATGTTAGTAAATCATCCATGCTCTTGGTTGAAGATGCCAAAACATTCCCAAGAGACACAAATATGGCTTTAAATTAATTTAGCTATAGTCCGTTAATATAGGGCCAAAGGAATTTTATGTCCCCCTAGCCTCCTGGGCCCATGTGTTTTGGCAAAGCCTGTAACTGTTTGTGTGTGATATTTATCTCAAATGTTTTGTATATTTGCAGTCAATGATGTAAATAGACGCTGGTGGAGTTGCCGGGACCAATACCGGCTTGAGCGTCAAGTTCATGGGCGGAGTGGTGATGCAGCCCCCAAAAAAAGGAAATACCTTTATTATGACTGTCTAAATTTTCTTGCCCCGGTGATGGAGCTACGACCGTAAGTGCATGCATGTGTACAAATATTTAACACATTTTATGATGTGAATATGTATGTATTTTTTAATATAAATAATGTTTTGTGAAATACAGAACAGAGTCAAATCTGACTGAAAGAGAGACTGGATCTGACTCTGAGTTGCTGATTGACCCTGTTGCTGAAGATGCAGAATTGGCTGGACCATCTGGGCAAGCAACAGGCAGCAACCACCCTCCCCCACCACAACCAGCAGCAGCGTCTACCGCTCCACAGGAGGCAAATCCTGAGGTTGATGAAGGAGGCCAGAGCAGCAGTCCAACATTGGCTCTGGATACATCACCACAGCCTACTACCAGACCAAACCGTGGTCGTCGCAGAAGGGTGGCTTTGAACATTGGCACCAGGAGGCAAGTTGATACCGGGGTGTTGGACTATTTGTCCCGAGCTGCCAATGATGATGGGGAGGAAGCTTACTTCCGCAGTCTTGCCCGCTATTTACGTCCCATTCCCCGCTCGCTCAGGCTGCGGACCAGAGGTTGCATCCAAATTTTGCTAGATGCGGCAACACCCCCAAACAACCCGACTAATATCTTTAATTATCTTGAACGGTGGCAAATGTCATCTACCAACCTTCTGGTGGTGCAAGACCTTCCACAGGACCAATCACAAACTGTGTCAGCACCACCCCCGCAACCTATATCTCCACAACAACAGCCTGCACAAACCACACAAGGCCAAAACAGGGGTATTTATGATTTTGCAGCACATCCCCAATCTGACCACTTGAACAGACACATGTTTGGAGGCTGGTCCCAACATGTGTCTGCTCGACATGGCCATATTGGGGGTTCGGAACAAATGGGTCAAGCCAGTAGCCAGGACTTGATGCCCTTCTACCCTCCACATCAAGTGTTAGGTCATACACATGATCGCAGCTTGCAGCAACACCCGCAATTTCTATCTGCAATAACACAGGTAGACAGAGTGGTTGGTCAACCACCCAGGCCAAGTTCCGCACATGCTGGACACCCGCCATCACCATCACCACCCCCAACCTACCATAACCTGTAATGTTTTGGATGTTAGATTTTGCCTGTCATTTTGGCCTTTTGTTGGCCTTAGTTTTTTGTGACCATGGCATGTAAAGCTGTGTTGTTTGTTTTGTTTAAATTACATATGAAAATTGAAATATGTTTTGGGAATACATATATATATGCGCAGAGCAGTAAAAATTTGTTCTGAAAACAGAGTCTTATGTCTTGGTCCAGCTACATACATGATTTGTCAACTTTACACACTTACATCTTTTCATCATCAGATACATATTACACCAATTTCTGAAGGAAATTATGTGAATTATTAACTTAGAATCTAAACAAAAATTAAGGCAAAACAGCATTGTCTTGCCAAACCGTAGATCCCTCTGGTGACACAAAAAAATTGGTTAAAACATCACGAACTTTTAGGCCAGAGGGCTGACGACGTGAAGGACGAACACGTGTAGTTGTCAAGACAGTATTTGCATAATCAATGTCATCTGCAGCAGATGATGGGCAATCATGGTCTCTTGTAAAGTTGTGAAGAACAACACATGCTTTAATCACACCATTTACATTGCCTTCACTCAGTTGGATTGCAGACTGAAGGACCCGCCATTTTGCACTGAGAATGCCGAATGAACACTCGACCAGACGGTGGGCACGGGAAAGACGCAAATTAAAGATTCTGCGCCGGTAGTCCAGGCCTCTCCGTGGATAGGGTCTCATGACGTTCCTTAATAATTGAAAGGCCTCATCTGCTACCATCATGTAAGGCACCGCATCCAAATTAGCACCTGGTATGTGACTTGGGGGTGGGAGATCCAATTCATTGTTGCGCAGCCGCCGACCCATAATGGAAGAACTGAAGACTCTAGAGTCTCCAGTTCTCCCATAGGCCCCAATATCTACAATTATAAACCTGTAGTTGCTGTCGACTAGGGCCAACAGCACTACAGAGAAAAACTGTTTATAATTATAGAATTGGGTCCCTGAACCTGGCGGCTTACGCACACGGATGTGCTTTCCGTCAAGAGCCCCAATACAGTGCGGAAACTGGCATGTGTCCTGAAATCCTTGAGCAATACGTAACCAGTCTGCAATTTTTGGTTCAGGCATCACCTCTTGATGGAGTCTTCTCCAGATTTCCGTGCATGTATCCCGCACAATCCCAGAAATTGTAGATTTGCCCAATAAAAACTCTAAATGCAGGGCCGCATATGATAGGCCAGTGGCAAGGAAGCTAAAAGACAAAATAATATTTTTATCAAAGATAAAATTAACACAATACAGGGTGATATGGGGCAATCAAACACTTTTTTTTAATTTTAAAAAAAATGAGATGCTATGGCTTTGATCTTTTAAAAAAATTACATTAAGAAAATAAGGACAAATTATGTTGAAGTTACTTAACCATTTAAGTATATAATTTGAATAAGGGGTATCGACAAAAAAATGAGTAACATATTGGGTCAATTAGTATTAAGGCATACCGCAAGGTAAGGATAAGGCACTCCTCAGCTGAAATAGATTTGTGCATCCTGGTGTCCTTCTTCGTGATCCCTGGATGCAAAATCTCCAACAAAATGTCAAAGGTTTGAATCCTCATCCGACAACAGTTGAAGAACTTGTCCGGATTAGTCCTCAGAGCAGCATACAGACGGCTGAAATGGCCTTTATTGATACGTTGTTTGATAAGTGGATGTACCCACATCCGTCTCCGCCTCCTCGGATCTACAATAACTGGGTATGGCTGCCCAAAACATTGGGAAAGTACCCAGTTGAAAAGCACACGCTCTGTGGTGTTGAAAGTCAGTCGATCAGACATGTTGCTCATCAATCCGAAGTGCATCAACACAAGCAGGGACTCTACTGCATAGATTGGTGGGTGGCACCTGTGTTTTGGGCCATTAAATAATGTTCTTGGTGATGATTTAAATTTTTTCAGGTGGAAAAACTTATATGTCCATTTTGCAAGCCTGCGAGAAATTCTCGCCATACGGATGCCATACGGATGTCACACGGATGTCAAACGGCTCATTTGATGCGAGAGAATCGCATCCTCGCACTGCACTCGGATCACTGTTTTGTAAAAATTTGTGCGATTCTCGTCCGTCAAAAACGGACCTTTTTTTATACGTTGTGTGTGTCCCCGGCCTTAAAAAGAGAATCATTACAACATATTCTTCTTGCTCTCAGAAATTGACTAGTTGGGATATTCCTGAGTAAGTGCCCAGGATGTTGGGAGGTGGCGTGGAGTAAGGTGTTAGCTGCCGTTTGTTTGCGAAATAGGTCAGTTTGAATTTCTCCATATTCATCGACCTGGATAAGAACATCCAAAAACTCTATCCTCTGTCTACTACTCTTATAAGATAATTTAATGTTTAAATCATTCCTATTGAGCTGGTCAAAGAAGAAGTTCAAATCCACTTCCGAACCCTGCCACACCATGAGCACGTCATCAATAAAGCGCCACCATGCTACAACACCTGAGCACAGTGGACTCGGATCAGACTGAAAAATGTCCCTCTCCCACAGCCCCAGGAAGAGATTTGCATAAGAGGGCACACAAGACGCCCCCATTGCAGTCTCCTGGAGCTGTAGGAAGAGGGACTCCTTGAAGAAGGAGTTCACTTTGGCGCTAGCATTCTGATTCCACAGGTGTTTGTGATCTATGTGGCCATTGTTTTATACAGTATAAAAAAATTTACCTTTTCACTGACTAACCACCCCCAGATGAAGCATTTCATTGCGAAACGCGCGTCGGGTGTGGTGGTCTCCTGGTTCGTCTCCATTCATTTGGTAATTATGAGCTGTTATAGGCTTTGTATTAAGACATGTATATTGTATGACGGTTCTTGTTCATTATCCGTATTATAACATATTGGCACACTTGGCCTTTCTTTACTAAAAGTGCAATATTTGCCTGTTTTTTCATTACAAAAATCTTTTACTGTACATAGTTATTTATTATATCAACTTGTGTAATAAATATAGCATTACATACGAACAATCTGAACAAGTACCGTTTGGTCTTTAAAATACTACTATGTCCCCTTTTTTTGAATGTGAGTTGCACTAATACACTGGTATTGATAGTTTTGTAACCATTTCCAGGAGGTCTACCTTCTTTTCCTGTGTTTGTTGTTTTTCATCTGTGCCTGCTTGGGCGGTTTTATGACCATGTTGTGGTTTTTATTTATGTCTCTAATAAAATATTGAGTATATTATATTTGCGTGGTGCATCTTTTTATAGGTGGCTATTTCATGTTCGGCCAACCACTCTAGGATATATGATAGGTGTTGTGTTCTATTTTGCAGTTTTTTCTTATCCTAGCCAACATGGATTTTAGGAGCAGAGATGCATCCTGGAATATACGTGCACAGAACATTTTTTCAGGTGAAACTCCACAGACACAGGACACAGCTCAGAAGGCGGCCCTTAAGAAAACCCTGTCCAATCTTCTTAACCGACGAACGTGGACATGGTGGAATAAGGTATCACTTGAAAATTACATTAAGAAGGGCCTTACCCCTCGAGGGCTGAGGGTTCAAGTTTTTCCATCTTTCCGGTAGAGGACGACGGTTTTCGTCTCCGGAGGGAGACTGCATGTAATACATGTTCCTCTACTTTTATAGAAATATTGATTGAGATTAATACCAAGACGTTGGAGGAATTGGAAATAGAAATTGATGAGATACAGAAAAAACTAAATCTTGAATGCTCCAAGGAAGAAATTGAGGCGTTAAAGAAAGAAATGGAGAAAAGCATGTTGGAATGGGAGAATCAGATCTCTGGTACCAAAACTAAAAAATTTCAGAGGGATTTAGAAGATAAACATTCTAATCGGGTTTTTAAATGGAACATAAAAAAAGGTGACTAAGAAGGATGCATCCATTAAAGAATCTACTGATACGTCTTTGACCGGACTATCTACTACATCGTCCATTAGCAGTAGAAGGTACCCTGTTAGGTTCAATCGAAGAAAATATGACTAGGGTCACAGACAAGGGGCTAGGAAACAAAAGGATACTACTCGTGGTGCGGGAAACAACCATTCTAATTCCTCACTCAAGGTAATTAACCTGTCTGAGATACCCTTGTCTGCTGATCATGTTTCGGTATTGAGTCACGGTTTGTCTTTTTCTCCTGCCTCAAGTTTTGACAGGTTTTCGGTGGTAAAGGACCTTTATCTATTTGCCAGGAAGCTAACTTTTAAGAAAATGTATCACAAACAGGAAGAGGCTTCCTTGGCACCGGCACTGTCTGACACACAGGTCCTTGAAATTTTAGAAGACTTAGCAGGGGAATCAGATGATCAGCACAGAGGTAAATTCCCAAGTCACCTTCTCCCAAAATCCACTAAGTTCCCACAAATTTAAACTTAATCTGAGATTGATCTTTTTGTTCGTTCCGTGATGAGGGATATTCAAAATGTCCCAGAAAACATTCATAGAGATAATCCTACCCCGCGTGAAAGAGTAGCTCTTGAGGAGTTACAAAATATGAAAACAGTAACTATTAAGCCCTCCGACAAGGGTGGAAAGTGGTATTGTGGCCCATCGAACTATATGAGAGGAATATGTTTAAACAATTAAATAATCCTTTGTGTTATAAACCTCTGACTTTTAACCCTCTGTTGAAGTACAGGTCTGAACTGAGAGAGCTCCTCATGCAAGTTGTTGAACAGGATGTGATCACCACCAAAAAGATGGAAGGACTTATGATTGAAGATCCAACTGTGGCGGTAATTTATTTATTACCTAAGATACATAAGAATCCAATCACCCCACCAGGGAGACTTATTGTCTCCGGGGTTAACAACATATGTGATCCTCTGTGCAAACTAGTTGATTACCACCTGAAAAACCCTCGTGGAGACCCTTCCGTCCTATCTTAAGGACACTACTGATGCCCTTAGAAAACTGGAGGACATCCACCTGGAGGATGATATGTATTTAGTGACATGTGACGTGGAGTCACTTTACACATTAATCAGACACTAGGATGGGATACGTGCTACACGTTTCTTTCTCGAGTCAGGCGGCTGTGATCGAGCGCTTTGTGACTTTCTAGTCAATTTCTTGCATTTTATTTTGACACAACTTCTTCTTCAAGGAGTCCCTCTTCCTACAGCTCCAGGGGACTGCAATGGGGGCGTCTTGTGCGCCCTCTTATGCAAATCTCTTCCTGGGGCTGTGAGAGGGACATTTTTCAGTCTGATCCGAGTCCACTGTGCTCAGGTGTTGTAGCATGGTGGCGCTTTATTGATGACGTGCTCATGGTATGGCAGGGTTCGGAAGTGGATTTGAACTCCTTCTCTGACCAGCTCAATAGGAATGATTTAAACATTAAATTATCTTATAAGAGTAGTAGACCGAGGATAGAGTTTTTGGATGTTCTTATCCAGGTCGATGAATATGGAGAAATTCAAACTGACCTATTTCGCAAACAAACGGCAGCTAACACCTTACTCCACGCCACCTCCCAACATCCTGGGCACTTACTCAGGAATATCCCAACTGGTCAATTTCTGAGAGCAAGAAGAATATGTTCTAATTATTCTCTTTTTAACAAGCAGGCTGAGGATTTATGCATGCGATTCAAGGAACGTGGCTATGGCAGGAAGTCAATTTGTCGAGCATATACACGGGCGCGGTGGAGCAATCGGAGTGATCTACTACAGAATCGACCGAAGACACAAAAGAGAATAGTAAAACCAAAAACACTCAGTTTGAAAAAATGTTGCAGTAATCCGCAAGTGCTAGTAAAAGATGTAAAAAACAGGGTATTTGGTTGATACGTTTTTTGCAAAAAATGTATACTAAGCTGCTCTACCAAACTTCACGGTATACCCTTATCAGAGCAGTCCTAACTAATGTATGCAATCCCTATCTGATGTATTTAAAAACCTGATCATCTGTATATTACCTGTGTGAACAGGGTTCAGAGAGGAAAAATCCATGTGTGCATACAGGGTAGAACAGCATTTGTGCAGATAGCCCAAGAGGAGTGGTGGAACTCCCCAGTCTTGTAGACACAAGAGAACAATTATGGAAACAGGAACACATGGGCTACTTGCACAGTGAACAAGTCTGTATGATCATGTTCACACACCACCAAGAAACCTGAAGACACAAAAGAGAATAGTAAAACCAAAAACATTCAGTTTGAAAAAATGTTGCAGTAATCCGCAAGTGCTAGTAGAAGATGTAAAAAACAGGGTATTTGGTTGATACGTTTTTTGCAAAAAATGTATACTAAGCTGCTCTACCAAACTTCACGGTATACCCTTATCAGAGCAGTCCTAACTAATGTATGCAATCCCTATCTGATGTATTTAAAAACCTGATCCTCTCTGAACCCTGTTCACACAGGTAATGTACAGATGATCAGGTTTTTAAATACATCAGATAGGGATTGCATACATTAGTTAGGACTGCTCTGATAAGGGTATACCGTGAAGTTTGGTAGAGCAGCTTAGTATACATTTTTTGCAAAAAACGTATCAACCAAATACCCTGTTTTTTACATCTTTTACTAGCACTTGCGGATTACTGCAACATTTTTTCAAACTGAGTGTTTTTGGTTTAACTATTCTCTTTTGTGTCTTCAGGTTTCTTGGTGGTGTGTGAACATGATCATACAGACTTGTTCACTGTGCAAGTAGCCCATGTGTTCCTGTTTCCATAATTGTTCTCTTGGGTCTACAAGACTGGGGAGTTCCACCACTCCTCTTGGGCTATCTGCACAAAAGCTGTTCTACCCTGTATGCACACATGGATTTTTCCTCTCTGAACCCTGTTCACACAGGTAATATACAGATGATCAGGTTTTTAAATACATCAGATAGGGATTGCATACATTAGTTAGGACTGCTTTGATAAGGGTATACCGTGAAGTTTGGTAGAGCAGCTTAGTATACATTTTTTGCAAAAAACGTATCAACAAAATACCCTGTTTTTTACATCTTTTACTAGCACTTGCGGATTACTGCAACATTTTTTCAAACTGAGTGTTTTTGGTTTTACTATTCTCTTTTGTGTCTTCAGGTTTCTTGGTGGTGTGTGAACATGATCATACAGACTTTGTTCACTGTGCAAGTAGCCCATGTGTTCCTGTTTCCATAATTGTTTTCTTGTGTCTACAAGACTGGGGAGTTCCACCACTCCTCTTGGGCTATCTGCACAAAAGCTGTTCTACCCCTTATGCACACATGGATTTTTCCTCTCTGAACCCTGTTCACACAGGTAATATACAGATGATCAGGTTTTTAAATACATCAGATAGGGATTGCGTACATTAGTTAGGACTGCTCTGATAAGGGTATACCGTGAAGTTTGGTAGAGCAGCTTAGTATACATTTTTTGCAAAAAACGTATCAACCAAATACCCTGTTTTTTTACATCTTTTACTAGCACTTGCGGATTACTGCAACATTTTTTCAAACTGAGTGTTTTGGTTTTACTATTCTCTTTTGTGTCTTCAGGTTTCTTGGTGGTGTGTGAACATGATCATACAGACTTGTTCACTGTGCAAGTAGCCCATGTGTTCCTGTTTCCAGAATCGACCGAAGGAGGAAAAAACATATGACTCCAAGGTACGGTGTATTTTTTACTTCAACTCACGTAGCAACGAGGTAGTTAAAATACTACAGAAACATTGGTCAATCCTTTCATTGGATAGTACCTTGTCCCATTTTATCGGGAATACCCCTCTGGTCACGTATAGAAGAGCGCGTAACCTACGAGATCACCTGGTACATAGCCACCATAGAGGGGAAACCTCCAAGTTTATTTTTGGTTCCAAAGGCCCAGCTTGGGGATGTTATCCCTGCAGTAAATGCGTCGCATGCAAGAATGTTGAAAGAGCTAAGGAGTTTGTCAATTTTGACTCTAGCAAAAAATTTACCATCACACACAATATTAACTGCACTACCAGAGCAGTTATTTACCATGCTACTTGTTTGTGTGGTCTCATTTATGTGGGAATGACAACTCGTGAGTTCCGAAGACGCATCCGGGAACATGTCCTGGACATTGAAGGTGCCAAAGATATTAGTGACATCACAACATTAAAACCCATTCCACGCCACTTTAGAGAAGCACACAATTGTGACACCACTAATGTGAAATTCAAAGGCATCGATAGGGTCTTCTTGGGACCACAAGGCGGCAATTGGAAACGCTTATTAGCACAAAAAGAAACCAAATGGATCTACAGATTGAATACAATTTCTACGTTTGGTCTGAATGAATATAACAGCTTTCAGCCGTTTCTGTAAGGATTGATGACTATTGGTTGTCATGTACTTGGTTTCTTTGTCCCGCTCTAATGTCTGATCCGACTGTTTTGGTATCCCAATGAATTAATATTCTTTTAATAAATTTTAAATTGCTATGTGTCTGAGCTGTTTTTGTCTTTAGTCATTGATTTTAATTATATAATTTTTTGTTGTCACTATTTAGGTTGTGGTCCACATTTCCTTTTCACGTGATCAAAAAATTCTTTTCTTCTTGATTTACAACAGTGTTACGAGTCGTCTTACTATATGATCCATCTCACCTTATGTATTTTTCATGTGTGTACATGAATTTTTATTAGTGTTTGATCGTGTATTTATAGTGCACTCACAATTCACTATTAATAAGTACATGTTGGTGTATTTTTATATATGTATGATTATAATATACTTATCTAGTTATATTTATGCGTGTCCATTTTAACTTATCATCACTTGTGTGTTGTCTGCCTCTGTGGTAAATCCTTTATTATTGCGTCACTGTTATCTATATACTGCTGTGCCGTTTTTGTTGTTTGTTTTATATTTATTCATAACCGTGTTTGTAGTCTGTACTATTATTTAATTATGTTTATAATAATTTCCGTTCTTTTCTATGTTTTTGTATCATTCATTAATGATTGTTTTCTTTCCCTGTTGCCTCGGCAACCTTAGCTTTGGGTTTTCACATCACTGGGATATTTACCTTTAAATGGCACCGCCCACAAGTTCCCAGCTTGCCGCGTGGTAGTCACATGTGCGCTGGTGTTGCTGGGTTACCTAACACTTGCGGGACAGCAGCCACACGTCATCACTTTCTGTTTACGGCCGGACACCCGGAAGGGATTCCCCGGGAACGTGCGGAGCACTGCCCACCTGGCACAATACTTCACCATTTCGACACCAATATTGTCCTCTCTAATGCGGTTTTGTCTATATATCTAATGCATTCTATTTTATATATTAATATATAGTTTTTTGGATTCATCCATTATGTTATTTTGTCATCTCCATGGCAACGGCCTGTTCAATACTTCCGGTTCACTTTGGCGCTAGCGTTCTGGTTCCACAGCTGTTTGTGATCTATGTGGCCATTGTTTTATATAACCGTGTAACATATTGTCCCCTTAAAAAATTTGATTTTAATCAAATATTCTAAAAAATACCACTTCCCAGTGAAAACAGATGAAAGATAATATATACACGAATCTACTAGGTGCACCTGTCCTCATACAATAACCCTGCGCTCACCTGCTGTCCCTTCCTATCAGTGGAGGTTGGCACCCTGATAGATTATTTGGCGCCCCCACTCCGCGACGGCTAACACCTGCTAGCCCTGTTAAGTAGCTAACCAGCTATAGGAGGGAAAAAAATGAGCAAATAAAAGAAATGAAAAAAACATAGGGTAAGAGAAAACTAAGGTGCACACACAGTATATGATGTCAACCTCCTATATTAAAGTCCCAAATGGGACGATAAGACGCTACAGATATATACTTGGAGCATAAAGATAGTTATATTCATAAAGTTTCTTGTATAGCAGTCCTATTGCACAGCTGAAAGAGATAAACTTATGTGCATAGATGGTGAGACATCAGTAGGAGGAAATACATAAAATAACAAATGACCTGGTTCAGTCTGACTTAAGACCTGTGCATGACAGCACTCCCTTAGTGGCATTCAGCAGTAGTTTTGATCAATGCATACAAGAATGTTTAGACAGTATTGCACATCTCAGCATAGTTACTGGTACCTATAGGCACAAAAAAAGTTTCCAGATATCATACTGGACAGAAAAAATTGTAGACGAATACATTCAACTGCACATTAAATGAGAAAGTATGCAGATGCCAATAAGCATTAGTAACCAGTGGTAGGTGCCTATATTCATGCACAGTGCAGTGGACCAAAGTAAATGGTTTCAAAGGCAGCCAGTGAAGGGGGTATTATCCCCAAAACAGACACTTAGCCGTCAGTAGAACGCCCCGACGCGTTTCCCCGTCATACGGTTTCTCAGGGGGCAAAACGGATATGATGAACCGGAGGTCACAGATGCAGGTGCCCTGATACCGAGGCAGACCTGACAATATGTTACACGGTTTTTGATTTTCCCTTTTTGCTTATTTTTCTTTGATGCTTCTACTGTTTATATAAAAAAGTACCTTTTCAATGACTAACCACTCCCAGACGAAGCATTTCATTGCGAAACGCGTGTTGGGTGTGGTGGTCTCCTGGTTCGTCTCCATTCATTTGGTAATTATGAGCTGTTATATGCTTTGTATTAAGACATGTATATTTTATGACGGTTCTTGTTCATTATCCGTATGATAACATATTGGCACACTTGGCTTTTGTTTACTAAAAGTGCAATATTTGCCTGTTTTTTCATTAGAAAAATCTTTTACTGTACATAGTTATTTATTATATCAACTAGTGTAATGAATATACACTACATACGAACAATCTGAACAAGTACCGTCTGGTCTTTAAAATACTACTATGTCCCCCTTTTTTTGAATGTGAGTTGCACTAATACACTGGTATTGATAGTTTTGTAACCATTCCCAGGAGGTCTACCTTCTTTTCCTGTGTTTGTTGTTTTTCATCTGTGCCTGCTTGGGCGGTTTTATGACCATGTTGTGGTCATTATTTATGTCTCTAATAAAATATTGAGTATATTATATTTGCGTGGTGTCTCTTTTTATAGGTGGTTATTTCATGTTCGGTCAACCACTCTAGGATATATGATAGGTGTTGTGTCAGCATGAGATCTTGACAGAACAACAGGTATGGGTGAACCAAAACCCATATTGAATCCTGAAAGCCCACCAAGGTGATTTAAAAGAACGTGAGGAGAATGCTGAGCCTGGGCGTCAGAGGAGTCTAAGGGCGGCTGTTCCAGCCCCATTGTCCTTGTGCCGAAGCCAGATGGAGTGGCAATTCTGTAATGACTACAAGCTAAATGAGGTGTCCAAGTTTGACACATGTACGATGCCCCGAGTTGATGAGCTCATTGAGAGGCTATGGTCAGCCAGATATATCACCACCCTCGACCTAACGAAAGGGTACTGGCAAATTCTCCTGTACCCCAGTGCCAAGGAAAAGATGGCCTTAACAACTCATGGGTGATTTCAGTATACTAGGATGCCGTTCTGCCTGCAGGGAGCCCCAGCCACCTTCCAGGGGGCCATGGATCGGCTCCTAGCCTCTCACAAAAAGTATACCCAGCTTATCTAGACAACATCATGATCTTCAGCCTGGATTGGGCAAGTAACCTGCAGAAGGTTCAGACAGTACTGGATGCACTAAGAATGGCAGGGTTGACCATAAAACCAAAGAAGTGCACCATGGAAAAAGAAAGGGCAAAAGAAGGGACGAGATAAGTATATAAAGTGGAGGCAATCCAAAATTGGCAGCAACCAGTCTCCAAGAAACAAGTTTGGGCATTTCTGGGAATTGTGGGATACTATCAGTGATTAATCCAAAGTTTTGCCATGATAGTCACCCCCCTAACTGATATTCTTAGGAGCATGAAGACGTCGATGACCAAATGGTCCTCTGAAGTGGAAATCACATTCTAGGAGTTGAAACTTGCCCTATGTAAACAGCTGGTATTGATCACACCTGACTTCACTAAGGAGTTTGTGGTTCAGATGGACGCCTCCGAGGTCAGTTTGGGAGCTGTGTTGTCCCAGGAAATAGTTGAAGATGAACATCCAGCCCTATACCTGAGTAGGAAACTCTCCTCCTGTTAAAAGAATTATTCCATCATAGAGAAAGAGTGGCCATCAAATGGGCAATTGAGACGCTGAGGTACGGTTAGGCTAGAAGTTCAGGCTAGTGTCAGATTATGCGCCCCTGAGATGGATTAGGGAAAGGAAGGGGAAGAATGTCTGGGTAACTAGGCAGTTTCTAGCGCTCCAGGATTTGAGCACAGGCTCGGCAAACTACATGGTAATGCAGAAGCTCTGTACAGACGTCCCTGTTTAGTGAGTGATGGTACGAAAACCACTGTTTTGAGCAGGGGGGGTATGTAACAAAGTCACTGGCAAAGTACTGGAGGAGAGATATGTTTCACTGAGCCTATTAGCGTCAGTGATTTGAAACTCAGAAGTTTTGCTCCAGCACACCAAGTGTTGAGTGGGGTTAAGCAGCCATTTTTAAAACAACAAGAACAACAATAGAGTGGGTTGGAGGTTGTTCTCCATATCTCCAACCGAGGGTGTGGTCTGGGATATAAATAGCCAGCCTTTTGAGTCATTGAGTGTTCAGTGGTCTGGAGCTGGCAGCTCCAGAAAAGTGGTTTTGTTTTAAACTGTACTGAACCCGGTTGTTATATCCTTAGCGGTCGAATTCCAGCAGTTGCAGAGACTGTATACCCTTTCCTTTCATTGCTCTGTTTTGCCCAAAGGGCCGATTTTATTTCCTTTTTGCACTAGGTTATGCCGCATGTATAATAACCAGCGGAAGATTTTAAAGAGACACAGTACCCGTGTCTACCACTCTGTGCAGCTGAGTGAGCCGATCAGCCACCATATCCTGTGTGTTTGTAGATCCTGCATAAAGTCTGATAGAGTATCTAATGTATTACCTGTAATAAGCTTCTAAAAATGAATATATACACAAAGAAAGCCCCCTTATCTCTATATATACACCCCTGTCATGAATATTCATATAGTATACATACTATGTATATTGCAGGTATATGTATGCATTTCTCACTTTGTCTATATATTTTTACTTGCTTATATAGCGCCACCATATTCTGCAGCGATTTATACATACAATGTGATTTTCTGGATATTTTTTTTTTAAGATTCTGTCTCTCACAGTTCAAGTGTACCTACAATAAAAATTACAGACCTCTCCATTCTTTGTATGTGGGAAAACATGCAAAATTGTCAGTGTATCAAATGCATATTTTCCCCACTGTAGTTACAGTATACGCATACATCAGTATACATACACAGTACATAAACATACAGAATACAGACACTATTGTGCATAAACATACATCCTGCACACATACAGTATATTAAAAACACCGCCCACACATACAGTATATATACACTGCAAACACACACTGTATAGATACAGTATACACACAGTAAATATACACACTGCACATACAGTATATGCACACACATACAGTATATATGCAGTGCCCCAGAGTCCTAGTCGTTGCAGTAATGTCGTTCTTCCACCAGAGGGAGCGATGTTACATCAGATGGCACCAAAGGAGTTCACCCTGCCACGTATCACAGCCACACACACATTTCACAAGCCGGCCACCAGGGGGAGCAAAAGGTTCTATCTATTAGGCCACTCCTCACACTTGGGTAAAACTGGGGGTTTGGTTAGGAAGTGAGTTCAGTTGCGGTTGGAGACGGAGCTTAGGAGGAGAGGAGCAGACTGGGCTCGGCCCAGGAAGGAAAGAAGGACTCGGAGCTGCACCTGATTGTGGAAAGGACAAGACAAGGAAGTGTGTTGTAGTGAGTGAGCACCAAAGTCATAGCAACAGGAGTATAACACCAGTGGGAGACCAGCTAGAAGCAGGCTGCCTCCCACTGAGCGCAGTGCCGGTGGCTAGAACACCGAGGGAGTAATAGACTCTACGCTTTACTTCAGAGACCGGCAGGACAGTCATCTTCAAGTTGGCTGCCCGACCT
Source organism: Ranitomeya imitator (assembly GCF_032444005.1). Classification (NCBI taxonomy): domain Eukaryota; kingdom Metazoa; phylum Chordata; class Amphibia; order Anura; family Dendrobatidae; genus Ranitomeya; species Ranitomeya imitator. Next base: position 930,518,185 of record NC_091282.1, on the reverse strand, counting down.
AAGAACCTAAGCAGACAAGGTGACAACAACGGAGGAGGGGCGACGCTGGGGTCCCTATAAAATAGCCTCTGGACACCACCGTCATACGGGTTGGTCCTATCCATCTGGGGGACCGAGAGAAGAGTAACAAGAGTGAGGACCCTATGAGGGCTAATGCACGTAGGCTACTGATTTCCACCTGGATAAGGGGACTCTGGAATTGCCATCAGACCGGCCAGACTCTGCCTACCCTGTGATTCGGCACCCTGGACTGTGGATGCTGAAGCCTTCAGTAAAGATAAAGAGACTGCACCCATTGTGTCCTCGTTATTCACCGCATCTTGCACCATCCACCATCAACATCTATACTTAAGGGAAGCCCTGGGGAAAGGTTTACCATCTAGCTGCCATTCCATCACCCCAGCGGACCCCTAAGCAGCATCGGTTACCATGACCGAATGCCACAGGTGGCGTCACAAACTCTCAACAAACTTTCATCACCCTTTCATTGGACGCCCCTTAGCAGGGTCACGGACCGGGTCTAGCCACCGTGACAACCCCAGGACTGAGACAGAGAGGACCGGTACCGAGTACCCCGCGGCCCTGCGTCTGGGGGCGCTCCATATACTGTATAAACACACTATAGATACAGTATTGTTATGATCCGGTGACCTTGGAGCAGCATGAAAACTTTCACTGGAGTAGGTGGTAACTATACTGACCGCAAATCCTGATCTTAACACCGCAACTAGAAGTAGCCGTGGGGTGTGCCTAACAAATCCTAGACACCTCGTCACAGCCGGAGGACTAAATACCCCTAAAGAGGGAAATAGGAATTCTACCTTTCCTCAGAGCAGAACCCCCAAAGGATAGGCAGCCCCCCACAAATATTGGCTGTGAGTAGGAGAGGAAAGACACACACAGGCAGAAAAACAGGATTTAGCACAAGAGGCCACTCTAGCTAAAATAGAAAAGGATAGGACAGAGTACTGTGCGGTCAGTATTAAAACCCTTCAAAAATATCCACAGCAGATTATACAAAAAATTCCTCCATCTAACTAAAGACGTGGAACGTATATCTGCAACTCCAGAGACTCCTACACTCAGAGCAGGAATACAATCAAAAAACAAGCACACAGATTGTGTGCCATAGAAAAAGAAACAGACACTTATCTTTGCTGAATTGGCAGCTAAGCAGGAGAAGCCAGACAGAGATCCAACACTTCCCAAGAAACATTGACAACTGGCAAGGACTAATGAGTCCTGCAAACCTAAATACCCCAGTCAGAATTGCAATCAGCAGATACACCTGTCCAGGACTGCAGCCCAGGGACAACTGCATTACCACCTACAACCACCGGAGGGAGCCCAAAAGCAGAATTCACAACACAGTATACACACAGTATATGTACACTGCACACACAGTACATATACACACGACAAGCATACAGTATATATACATTGCACACAGAAAATATACACACATACACAGAGTGCACACAGATGCTGTATATACACACACTGCATACATGTTTGCATGCAGTTCTTATATACAATCATGCATGCACTTTACACATACATACTGAGGCAGTGACTAATCTCATAGGTAGGGATGCGTGTTCTCCCCAGGTTGTGCATGGAGACGGATTAAGTCCCTAGGTGTGCAGGGCAGTCATGGATTTCCGGTCCGGGTTTTCCATGCGGCTGAAAGCCACAGGTTTGTTTGTTAAAAACCCTGCAGTAAGGGGTATGGGTGTGTCAAGTGCAACGTCAGTGTCAGTCTGGTGTGTGCTGTTATGCAGAGCAGAGGCCTGCAGAGCGCTGGCTGTGTGTATGGGTGGAAAGCAAACTTACCGTAACTTTAGTGACAAGTGAGAGGCAGCTGCTTCCAAGTCAAATAAATGAATGGGATACATTAAAATAGGCATACATGCTGATAAGAACAGTTTTGCCTTTATACAAATCACTACTGTGACCACTCTTAGAGTACGTACTGTGTATATAAGCTGGATATAGCTGAACTAGTGTTGGTGCAGAGAAGAGGGACCAAGGTTATTAAGCGAATGGGTGAACTGCAATACCAAGACAGGTTATTAAACTTATTACAATATACAAATATGTGAGGGACAGTACAGAGATCTTTTTCATGATCTTTGTACACCTCGGTCTGCGAAAGGGACAATGGGGCCTCCTCTACATCCAGAGCAGGGGTGTGGAATCTTTTTTCTGACAAGGGCCATTTGGATATTTATACCATCCATCGGGGGCCGTACAAACTCCGCCCGCCCACAAAGTACATCCTGACTCTGGCACTGGCTTCAGGACGTAATCTTTCATTGCATGCCCTTCAGTGTTTAGTAGTGAATGCTGCGTGTGTGTGCTCACAGAGCAAGAAGAAATTAATGAGCTGGTGGCAATCAAAATACATCTCCTTGCCCAAGAATGTGGTCCCTCAGAATCTGCATGGAGGCCTGATAAAAGGTCTTCGAGTGCCGTAAATGGCCCTGGGGCCTAAGGTTCCCCACCCCTCGTCTAGAAGAATGAAGGCTTCTCCATCATCATAGGCAATGATGAGTGAGCAGTGAGACAACAGGTTGTAAAGGTCGATTCACTAAATATATTTAACACCGTTATCCTCTAGGGTGGATTGCACGTTAATGACCGGACCAATTTTTACAATTCTGACCACTGTTACTTTATGAGGTAATTTATGAGGCGATTGAGAAATTTTTTTATGACCTATTGTACTTTATGATAGTTGTAAAATTTCTTTGATATTACCTGTATTTGTGAAAAAAATGTAAATTTTGCGAAAATTTAGAAAATGTTTCTATTTTCCAACTTTGAATTTTCATGCCCTTAAATCACAGAGATATGTCACACAAAATACTTAACAAGTAACACTTCCCACATGTCTACATTTCATCAACACAATTTTGGAAGCAATTTTTTTTCTTAGTAAGTTATAGGGGTTAAAATTTGACCAACGATTTCCCATTTTTACAACACCATTTTTTTTTTAGAGACCACATCACATTTGAAGTAACTTTGAAGGGTTTATATGATAGAAAATACCCAAAAGTGACATTCTAAAAACTGCACCCCCCAAGGTGCTCAAAACCACATTCAAGAAGTTTATTCACCCTTCAGGGAAAGGATCTAGATGTGTGGTGGGCATATTGAACCCTCAGGTGCTTCACAAAAGTATATAACGTTGAGCCGCAAAAAAAAAAAAAAAAAACAATACGTTTTCCCCCACTAATATGTTTTAGAACAAAATATTGCATATTCATTAGGGTAACAGGAGAAATTGTATCATACAATTTGTTGTGCAATTTCTCCTGAGTACGCCGATACCCCATATATGGGGGGATACTACTTTTGAGGCACAGGGCAAAGCTCAGAAGGGAAGAGGCGCCATATTGGAGTTCAGATTTTGCTGGAAAGGTTGGAGGGTACCTTGTCACATTGGCAGAGCCCCTGAGGTAATTAAATCAACACCTGTCTTTTACCATCACAGGGCACTTCACAACAATATAAACAACTAATCCCACATAATTACATGTGGGAAGAAGAATAGATCCCAATACTGATTAAAACCAATGTTTATTAATAACTAGATAAAAATCAACATCATAAAAAAGCAAAAATTACCATACGGACACCACCATACAAAGGTGTATAAATATATATATATATATATATATATATATATACACTCAATGATATATTATATATACAAAATAGTAATTTGACTGCATACAATGGAAACCACATAACAATGAGATCCCAATCTAATATCACAAAAATATGCACAAATGAGCAATCTTTATGTCACATAAAGAATCACATTATCTGCCTATCCCAAAGTTATAGTGAACAGCACAGTGGTATTACGGAGGGCAGAAATGCTAGTAACAACATATTTGCTCCAGAGTAACCCTTTATAATGGACCAGTGTGGATACTGAACATTGTATCCTGCAGGGAAAAAGTATACATTACCTTGTACAGTCAGTGTCCCCTCACCCCGACGCGCGTTTCGCCTCCGGCTTCTTCCAGGGGCGTGCCGAGGTGAGGGGCAATAGTGCTTATATAGGAGAGGTGAAGTAATTGCTGAACCTATCGGTAATACCGGTGCATAGCGAGTGACTCCGCCCCCTCCTCAAGACGCGATTCCTGTCGACGCTCAATGACACGCAAGCTAAGCTGTGCATGTCAGTGTGTGAGCGTCGCAGGAAGCGACCGAAGGCAGGATCACAGCGCATGCGCACCTACCAAAAGGGAACGCAAAAAGGAAGGAATATGACGGGGAATGTAAACAAGACTCCAGTGAACCCGCGGGACAAGAAATGAATAAGATTAAAATAAAATAAAAACCACGTGTACTGTCTGTGCCCATTATTTACCAGTGAATAGTGATTGGTTATATCAAGTGCACTACAATATGATCCATATAGACATGTGACTAGAATAAGTTACGGTGGTATTCTTAATAAGTGAACAAGGCGAACAGAAATGAGTGCTTATCAACAAAGATATCATATATTCAATAAATCTTAAAATGTACAGTGAGAATACCACTTGGTCCTAATTAAACTAAACATCGTGGGTTTCTGTTGTTCTGGCACCTCAGAGCCCCTGAGGTGCCAGAACAACAGAAACCCCCAAGTGTGAACTCATTTTACAAACTACACTCCCCAATGATTTCATCTAGGGGTGCAGTGATCATAATTACACCACATGTGCCTCACAGAGTTTTATACCACTGAGCAGTAAAGAAATAATAAATTACATTTTTACTACTAAAATGTTGTTTTAGCCCCAAGATTTAAATTTTTTCTCAGAGCTAATAGGAATTTTTTTTTTTTTTACAACAAACGGAGATCCAGTTTTTCCTGATTGCACCAATAACCTACATGTAATCTGGAAATATTTTTCAGGCACAGTGCAAAGTTCAGAAGGCAAGGTGCACCACATTTTACTGTTATGATTTGCGGGTGCCATGACCCACTGTGAGAGACCCTGAGGTGCCAGAACAGTGACCCCATTTTACAAACTACACCTCTTAGTGAATTCACCTAGGGGGTGCAGTGATCATATTGACACCATGGGTGTGTCACAGAATGTTATACCATTTTATACCATTGAGCAGTGAAGACAAATTAACATTTTTACAACCCAAATTTTGTTTTAGCCCCAGATTTTACATCTTTTACACAAGAAGTGGGTAAAAATTGCTCCAAAAATTGTCCCACAATTTCTACTGAACATGGCAATACCCCATATGTGGCTGTACAGTACTACTTAGCCATACGACGAGACTCAGGAGGAATGGAGCGCTAGTTGCCTTCTGGAACGCAGATTTTTCTAGAGTAGTTTGTGGACTCCATATACAGAGTCCCCAATTGCTAGAAGAGCAGAATCCCCTCTCAAGTGACCCCATTTTGGAAATTATACCCCTTTGGGAATTTATCAACGATTTTTACTCCATGGGTATTTTTCAGAAACAACAGCAATAATTGTTGCCGAGTGAGAGTTGCAAACTGCTGTTGTAGTGACCAGTACGCTGTAGTGAACAGTACGCTGCAGTGAACAGTACACTGTAGTGAACAGTACGCTGTAGTGAACAGTAGGTTAGGCCGTAATTCATGCTTCTGGAGACAAGCACCCATAAGTTAAGCAGGCTCTCATTGCTTCAGAAATGCCAAACGTGGACGCAATATGTAGCTTAGGTATACTGTGGGGCTCAGAAGGGAGGGTGCATTTGGATGCGCAGAATTTGCTGAATTTCTTTTGGCGGGTGAAGAGCCATTTCCCTTTTCCAGAGCCTTTGTGCTACCAGTATTCCAGAGCCTTTGTGCGACCAGTAACATGGAAGCCCCCTCTATTTCTGTTAACAGATGACAGACCTGACTGAGGGCTTGCTTTTTGTTGTGAATGGAGTAGATTTTCTGATGTTTCGAGGTGCCTTTTTTGCATATTCGCCTCAGCTACTGCAAGTACAAGTGTGTTTCAAGGTGCCATCCAGCTCTACCAATCCATGATAAAAGTCTTATCCAGTATTTTCAGCTCTGCTGTTCTACAACCAAGGTGCCATCAAGCATTCTCAACTCTTCAGTTTCACATAACAGCTGTCCTTATTTTAAGTTCCATCCAGATTTGCTATTCCACATTGCTTCAGGTGCTGTTCAGGATATCCAGCTTGGATGCTCTAAGCTGCTTAAAGGGACTGTCACCTGAATTTGGCGGTATTGGTTTTGGGTCATATGGGCGGAGTATTCGGGTGTTTGATTCACCCTTTCCTTACCCGCTGGCTGCATGCTGGCTGCAATATTGGATTGAAGTTCATTCTCTGTCCTCCATAATACACGCCTGCGGAAAGCAATCTTGCCTTGTGCAGGCGTGTACTATGGAGGACAGAGAATGAACTTCAATCCAATATTGCAGCCAGCATTCAGCCAGCGGGTAAGGAAAGGGTGAATCAAACACCTGAAAACTCCGCCCATATGACCCAAAACCAGTCCCGCCAAATTCAGGTGACAGGTTCCCTTTAAATGCCTCCAATCCATGCTGCTCATCCTGATCTACGCCTTAAAGAATCCACTTTACTAGCTGAGGGTGAGCCATAATCGGGGTCAGCTCCATGTTTTCAGGAGTCCCAGCGAAGGACTCTCAGTGGGCCCCTTTAACACATACCACGATTCATGATGCACAAATGAAAAATATAGGTATAGTACAATGCCAAAGATTTTCAGTTCTTACATTACATGATATCTATTGTAAATTGTACAATAGCTCAAAAACCAGGTAGTATAGTCCTCAATAAAGTATTATAGGCACCACATAGTGCTCTTTACAGAATAAAAGCCCCATATAAAGCTCCATACAGTATAATGAGCCACATACACTGCTCCAAAAAAATAAAGGGAACACTTAAACAACAGAATATGACTCCAAGTAAATCAAACTTCTGTGAAATCAAACTGTCCACTTAGGAAGCAACACTGTTTTACAATCAATTCACATGCTGTTCTGCAAATGGAAGACAACAGATGGAAATTATTGGCAATTATCAAGACATACTCAATAAAGGAGTGGTTCTGCAGGTGGGGACCACAGACCACATCTCAGTACCAATGCTTTCTGGCTGATATTTTGGTCACTTTTGAATGTTGGTTGTGCTTTCACGCTCGTAGTAGCACGAGACGGACTCTACAACCCACACAAGTGGCTCAGGTAGTGCAGCTCATCCAGGATGGCACATCAATGCGAGCTGTGGCAAGAAGGTTTGCTGTGTCTGTCAGTGTAGTGTTCAGAGGCTGGACGTGCTACCAAGAGACAGGCCAGTACACCAGGAGACGTAGAGGGGGCCGTAGGAGGGCAACAACCCAGCATCAGGACCCCTACCTCAGCCTTTGTGCAAGGAGGAACAGGAGGAGCACTGCTAGAGCCCAGCAAAATGACCTCCAGCAGGCCACAAATGTGCATGTGTCTGCACAAACGGTTAGAAACCAACTACATGAGGATGGTCTGAGTGCCGGATGTCCACAGATGGGGGTTGTGCTCACAGCCCAACACCATGTAGGATGCTTGGTATTTGCCACAGAACATCAAGACTGGAAAATTCACCACTGGTGCCCTGTGCTCTTCAAAAATGAAAGCAGGTTCACACTGAGCACATGTGACAGACGTGACAGAGTCTGGAGACGCCGAGAGCGATCTGCTGCCTGCAACATCCTCCAGCGTGACCGGTTTGGCAGTGGGTCAGTAATTGTGTGGGGTGGCATTTCTTTGGAGGGCCGCACAGCCCTCCATGTGCTCGCCAGAGGTAGCCTGACTGCCATTAGGTACAGAGATGAGATCCTCAGACCCCTCGTGAGACCATATGCTGGTGCGGTTGGCCCTGGGTTCCTCCTAATGCAGGAAAATGCCAGACCTCATGTGGCTGGAGTGTGTCAGCAGTTCCTGCAAGATGAAGGCATTGAAGCTATGGAATGGCCCACCCGTTCCCCAGACCTGAATCCGATTGAACACATCTGGGACATCATGTCTCGCACCATCCACCAACGTCACGTTGCACCACAGACTGTCAAGGAGTTAGCGGATGCTTTAGTCCAGGCCTGGGAGGAGATCCCTCAGGGGATCCCCAGGCAACACACACACACAACTGAACATCATTTCCTTGTCTTGAAGCATTTCCACTGAAGTTGGATCAGCCTGTAATTTGATTTTCCACTTTGATTTTGAGTATCATTCCAAATCCAGACCTCCATGGGATATTCATTTTGATTTTGCATTGATCATTTTTATGTTTTATTGTTCTCAACACATTCCACTATGTAATGAGTAAAGATTTGCTAGTGAAATATTTCATTCAGTGATATCTAGGATGTGGTATTTTAGTTTTCCCTTTATTTTTTGAGCCCCATATATTGCTCCATACAGTATAATGAGCCCCATATATTGCTCCATACAAAATAATGGGCCCCATATATTGCTCCATACAGTATTATGGGCACCACATAGTGCCTATACAAAATAAGGAGCCCCATATATTGTTCCATACAGTATTATGGGTACCACATAGCGCCCATTATAGAATAATGAGCCCCATATATTGCTCCATGCAGTTTATGATGGACCCCATATATTGTTTCATACAGAATGGGCCCATATATTGCTCCATACAGTATAATGAGCCACTTCTATTGCTCCATACAGTATAAGCCACATATATTGATGCTCTAGTCTATGATGGGCCCAATATATATGATGCTCCAGTGTATGCTGGGCCCCCTATATGATGCTCCAGTGTATGATGGGCCCCACATAATGCTCCATAAATAATGGGCCCCTTCTGATGGTCCCCATACATTGCTTAAAACATTTTAAAAATACATTAAATAATTAAATACTCACCTCTCCTTGCTGGCCGATGCTCTGCTCCAGACTCCTTAGCGTCAGTGTCCTCCGGCTCTCTGCACTGAGACTGTTCAGGAAAAGGGCGCACAGATCTGACATTGTTGCACCCTCTGACGTGAAAAATCTCAGTCAGAGTACGTGGAAGACGCCGCAGTGGTGGAACGGGGAGAGGTAAGTATTGCAAGTGTCGGGGCCCTGAGCAAGCGGGGGGCTACTCGTGGGTACAGGCACCGGGCCTCCATAGCTTTGGTGTCCCCGACGGCGAGTGGGCACCCAGCTTGCTCAGGGTCCCGGCACCAGCCCTGGCCATAATAATGGGACAAGTAGCAGACCACTGACCCCTATAATTAAGTCTTATATTGATGTTTGCTCATTACTAACCTAGAAAGGTTATGCCTTTATCATCAACTAGTCAAAAAAATGAATAAAATCAGGCAAATATTTAACTCAAGTCTACATAATATCATACATTTATATATAACTACTACAATTATTATACTCTAAAGTTCTTTTACATAATAAATGACTATATAATCAGTAAAATAGGAATAAAAGAAAAAAAAAAAAAGAACCAATTGGCTGGAAATTATAATTTCATTTTTTTGAGTTTCCAATACGACAAGAAAAACAGTATCTTGTAATCCAAACTTTTCTAGTTTACCTTAACTACTGTACAAAAAGTCTTACCAGCGTTACTTGACATCTGCACTCCACTAAACTCTTAAGGTCATTCTGCACAGTCAGATTTGTATAATGATAAGTTCAGTAAATAAACAGAGCTCAGTTTGATTGCTCCAATGTCTTATGGGACTACCAATAGCATGAGTTTCTGGAACCTTTCAGCGTTAGGCACTATGTATTACATACGAAATGTAAAGTAAAGAATGTCAAACAATATTCACATCAATGTGCAAATGCTCTTAAAACACTGGCCATTCCATAGCCTCATAATTCCAAAAACTAAATAAGCCCATTTGCTTCGGTGCTATAAGCAATTATTGCTCCGTGTGCAAATGTCATGATGTCTTATTTATTATGGCAATGAGGTTGGAATGGTGGTTTTAGTGTTATTAAGAGTACGAAGCATAATTAAGGTGTGAATGAGAGAAATTAATATACGATCAGACTTTTTTGTGATCGCCGTTATTCACTGAATAACGGCGATCACATGACAGGGGATGGTAAAAACAGACCAGAATCAGGTTCTTGGCTACCCTTGGAAAGCCGAGACCCCGCAGATTTTCTGATGCTGGGGGCGCTACACTTATTTCTCAGCACAGTTAAAAAGCAGCGCTGAGGAATAAGGCGCATTAACTACCGCTGTTAAAAGGAGTGTAGAGGTTAAACAATTGTCAATCGGTTAAAGTTTACTGACCAGAGGTCATATTGTGATGCTAGGTGGTCCATGTAAACGGAGCAAACCAAAGTGTCCAGCCATTTGAGTATAAAATCACCAGTTTATTAGTACAGCAAGCAGTTTCCAGGTATATTAAAATGTTGCAAAAATGTTGTCAGATCAGACACAGAACTGTCCTTAGTTGTCCTTGTGGTCATGTACTCTCAGGTCTGCTTGTTACTTTAGTCCTTCCCTATTTGTTGCTAGTTATGTACTGGTGTTTATTCCAGGTGCTAAAAAAAATAAACGTTCTTGAGCTTTAAGAGGCCTCTAGAGCAAAGCCAAATTACTGCACCCCTATAAGAGCCAGTTAGAATAGAAACAGTAGAAGAGGAAGATACATTGCGCCAGAATAGAATGCTAGAAGCACTAGACATACTGGATCAGTGGTGCCTACCCAGAGAAACTACACACCATGCACACACACACGTTAAAAGACTTCCCGGAAAATTATTATACATTTAATACAATTAGATAAAATAGATCTTGATATACGCTGCTCAAAAAAATAAAGGGAACACTAAAATCCAACATCCTAGATATCACTGAATGAAATATTCTAGTTGTAAATCTTAATTCATTACATAGTGGAACGTGTTGCGAACAATAAAACCTAAAAATGATTGATGTAAATCACAACTAATATCCCACGGAAGTCTGGAGTTGGAATGATGCTCAAAATCAAAGTGGAAAATGAAGTTACAGGCTGTGGAAATGCTTCAAGACAAGAAAATGATGCTCAGTAGTGTGCGTGGCCTCCACGTGCCTGTATGACCTCCCTACAATGCCTGGGCATGCTCCTGATTAGGCAGCGGATGGTCTCCTGAGGGATCTCCTCCCAGACATGGACTAAGGGTACCGTCACACAGTGGCATTTTGATCGCTACGACGGCACGATTCGTGACGTTCCAGCGATATAGTTACGATCTCGCAGTGTCTGACACGCTCCTGCGATCAGGGAACCCGCTGAGAATCGTACGTCGTAGCAGATCGTTTGAAACTTTCTTTCGTCGTCTAGTGTCCCGCTGTGGCAGCCTGATCGCATGGTGTAACAAAGGTGTGCACGATATTGTATACGATGTGCGCATAGTAACCAACGGCTTCTACATCGCACATACATCATGAAATTTTCGCTCCAGCGTCGTACATTGCAAAGTGTGACAGCAGTCTACGACGCTGGAGCGATATTGTTACGATGCTGGAGCGTCACGGATCGTGCCGTCGTAGCGATCAAAATGCCACTGTGTGACGGTACCCTAAAGCATCTGCCAACTCCTGGACAGTCTGTGGTGCAACGTGATAATGGTGGATGGTGCGAGACATGATGTCCCAGATGTGTTCAATCAGATTCAGGTCTGGGGAATGGGTGGGCCAGTCTATAGCTTCAATGCCTTCATCTTGCAGGAACTGCTGACACACTCCAGCCACATGAGGGCTGGCATTGTCCTGCATTAGGAGGAACCCAGGGCCAACTGCACCAGCATATGGTCTCACAAGGGGTCTGAGGATCTCATCTCGGTACCTAATGGCAGTCAGACTACCTCTGGCGAGCACATGGAGGGCTGTGCGGCCCTCCAAAGAAATGCCACCCCACACAATTACTGACTCACTGCCAAACCGGTCATGCTGGAGGATGTTGCAGGCAGCAGATCGCGCTCCACGGTGTCTCCAGACTCTGTCACATCTGTCAAAAGTCCTCAGTGTGAACCTGCTTTCATCTGTGAAGCGCACAGGTCGCCAGTGGTGGATTTGCCAATCCTGGTGTTCTGTGGCAAATGCCAAGCATCCTGCAAGGTGTAGGTCATTTTGCAGGGCTCTGGCAGTGCTCCTCCTGTTCCTCCTTGCACAAAGGCTGAGGTAGTGGTCCTGATGCTGGGTTGTTGCCCTCCTATGGCCCCCTCCACATATCCTGGTGTACTAGCTTGTCTCCTGGTAGCACGTCCAGCCTCTGGACACTACGCTGACAGACACAGCAAACCTTCTTTCCACAGCTCGCATTGATGTGCCATCCTGGATGAGCTGCACTACCGAAGCCACTTGTGTGGGTCGTAGAGTCCGTCTCATGCTACCACGAGTGTGAAAGCACAACCAACATTCAAAAGTGACCAAAACATCAGCCAAAAAGCATTCGTACTGAGATGTGGTCTGTGGTCCCCACTTGCAAAACCACTCCTTTATTGAGTGTGTCTTGATAATTGCCAATAATTTCCATCTGTTGTCTATTCCATTTGCACAACAGCATGTGAAATTGATTGTCAAACAGTGTTGCTTCCTGAGTGGACAGTTTGATTTCACAGAAGTTTGATTTACTTGGAGTTATATTCTGTTGTTTAAGTGTTCCCTTTATTTTTTGAGCAGAGTATAATGGCACTATGCCATCTGCAGACAAACTCAAACATGCTGAGTAGGGTATGAGCTGTGTTTAATCCACAGCTGCCTCTAGGTATAGGTCTAATCTGGTTCTCATCCAAAGACCTGCCCTATGATTTCATATCATTAATACATGCAACTCTACTAAACCAATATCTGCTCTATTGCTTGCTTCTTGATTCCACTGTAAATTGTTTTATTGCCATACAGTTGCACAAATATGCAATATAAAACATTCTCTGAGACTGCAGCATACAACAAAGATTTGTCACAACAGTCTAGTTCCTTCATCATAGTTGGTTTGCGTTGTTTTCCACTTTCTGGAACTTTGCCCAAAGAATTAATAATATTATTTTAATAAGCTTAATATATTCAAACAATTAAACTCATGACTTTGCTTTTTCTGGCACTACACAATTTAATTATCATGTTTTAAAGCAAAGACACCTATTCATTTGAACTAATCATATCCATAATTTCCCTACCGATGAGCCATAAAATTACACATCAAGAAAAGTTTAAAAAAGGTAGTCACTGCTTTTCTCAGTCTTTTGCAGACTGATGTTGTGGCACATCCGTCAAATTAATAGGGCTTTCGTGAACAAACTTAGCTCAAGCCACTTCATTTAAAAGGTCCCTAAGGCAATCTGGTTTACACCCTTCCTCCCCTATACAGGGATCTGGCTTTCGCCGAAGAGATCCCTGAATTTAGTCCATGAAATAGATGCTGTGAGTGGAGTGAGTTGAGGAAGAGATGTCCTCAAACCAAGTCAGTGCCAGAGAATGCGGTACACTAACAGAATCATACAACATACAGTTGTGTTAAAGTGTTTACCTCCTTCCTGATTTCCTATTCTTTTGAATGTTTGTCTCAGCTAAAGGTTTAAGATCACCAAACAAATGTAAATTTTAGACAAAGATAACGCAAGTTAACACAAAATTCAGTTTTCAAATTAAGATCTTTATAATCAAGAGAAAAAGAAATCCAAACCTACAGGGACCTGTGTGAAAAGTGATAGCCCCTACACCTAATAGCCGGTTGGGTCACCCTTAGCAGCAAAAACTGCAATCAAATGTTAGCGATAACTGGCAATGAGTCTTTTACAACACTCTGGAGGAATTTCGGCCCACTCAATTTCAGAATTGTTGTAATTCAGCCACATTGGAGGGTTTCCAAGAATGAACTGCCTTTTCAATGTCATCCCACAGCATCTCAATCGGATTAAGGCCAGGACATTAACTAGGTCACTCGAAAGTCTTAATTTTGATTTTCTTAAGCCGTTCAGAGGTGGACTTGCTGGTGTGTTATGGATGATTGTACTGCCATATAATCGAAGTGCACTTGAGGTCACAAACAGATGGCCGGACATTCTCCTTAAGGATTTTTCGGTGGACTGCAGAATTCATGGTTCCATTTACCACAGCAAGTCTTCCAGGTTCTGAAGCAGCAAACCAGCCCCAGATCATTACACTACCACCACATTTATCGGTTGGAATGATGTTCCTTTTCTGAAATGCTCTGCTATTTCTATGCCAGATGTAACTGGGTATACACCTTCAATACAGTTCAACTTTTGTCTCATCAGTTCACAGAGTATTCTCCTAAAATCTTGGGGATCATCAAAATGTTTTCTGGCAAAAATGAGATGAGCCTTTATGTTCTTAATGCTCAGCAGTGGCTTTCATTGTGGAACTCTACCGTGCAGGCCATTTTTGCCCAGTCTCTTTCTTACTAGATGGTGGCCCGATTCTAACGCATCGGGTATTCTAGAATATGCATGTCCATGTAGAATATTGCACAGCCCACGTAATATATTGCCCAGTGATGTAGTATATTGCCCAGTGACGTAATATATTGGCCAGCCACGTAGTATATTGCCCAGTCAAGTAGTATATTGCCCAGTTACGTAGTATATTGCCCAGTCGCATAGTATTTTGCCTAGTGACGTAGTATATTGCGCAGCCACGTAGTATATTAATATATTGCCCAGTCACGTAGTATATTGCCCAGCCCCATAGTATATTGCCCAGCCACATAGTATATTGCCCAGTCACGTAGTATATTGCCCAGCCATAGTATATTGCCCAGTTACGTAGTATATTCCCCAGTTACGTAGTATATTGCCCAGTGATATAGTATATTGCCTAGTGACGTAGTATATTGCACAGCCATGTAGTATATTGCCCAGCCATAGTATATTGCCCAGTTACGTAGTATATTGCACAGCCCACGTAGTATATTGCCCAGTGACATAATATATTGGCCAGCCACGTAGTATATTGCCTAGTGACTTAGTATATTGCCCAGCCACGTAGTATATTGCAGTTACGTAGTATATTGCCTAGTGACATAGTATATTGCCCAGTTACGTAGTATATTGCGCAGCCACATAGTATATTACCCAGTCACGTAGTATATTGCGCAGCCACATAGTATATTGCCCAGTTACGTAGTATACAGCACAGAGCCACGTAGTATGTTGCCCAGTGACGTAGTATATTGCCCAGCCACGTAGTATATTGCACAGCGAAGTAGTATACAGCACAGAGCCACGTAGTATATTGGCCAGTCACGTAGTATATTGCCCAGCTGCGTAGTATATTTCCCAGCCAGGTTTGTCACAGGTGAAAAAATAAAAAATAAACATATACTCACCTTTCCGAGGGAGGCTTTGTAGTCCACGGCAGGTTCCGGTCCCAGGGTTGCTATTAGCGCAGGACCTGTGAGGACGTCACGGTCACATGACCGTGACATCATGGCAGGTCTTTGTAGCGCAGGCGTGCAGGGCCTGTGATGACGTCCCGGTCACATGACTGTGATGTCATGGCAGGTCCTTCTGCCACCGGAACGTGCAACGGAAGATGGCGGCCGTCGCGAGCTGCAACGGAGGGTGAGTATAGCAGGTTTTTTTTTTTTATTACTATTTTTAACATTACATTTTTTACTATTGATGCCGCATAGGCAGCGTCAATAGTAAAAAGTTGGGGACACACAAGGTTAATAGCAGCGGTAACAAAGTGCGTTACCCGCGGCATAACGTGGTCCGTTACCGCCGGCATTAACCCTGTGTTAGCGGTGACCGGAGGGGAGTATGCGGGCAACAGGCACTGAGTGCGGGGAGTAAGGAGCGGCCATTTTTTTCCGGACTGTGCCCGTCGCTGATTGGTCGCGGCAGCCATGACAGGCAGCTGACGAGACCAATCAGCAAATGAATAACCGTGACAGAAGGACAGACAGACAGACATACAGAAGTGAACCTTAGACAATTATATAGTAAATGGTGTAATAATGAACACGGACCTTAACTGAGGCAAGGCCTCAAGTTATTGTGGGGTCTTTTTTGACCTCTTGGATGAGTCGTTGCTGCACTCTTGGGATCATTTTGGGAAGGATCACCACTGTTCCATGTTTTCGGCATTTGTGGATAAGGGCCATTAGGCCGGTGTCACACTTGCAACTGCAATGTGAGAAACTAGGACGAGTCTCTCGCCACAATACCCAGCACTGCCCCTGGCAGAGTGACAAACATACAATAAAATAGGAAATCAGGAAGGGGCAAGCACTTTTTCACACAACTGTATACCTAGTCGGAAGATAGCTTGGGTCAAATCCAGAGAATTTGGCAAAGATAAGAGGCAGGGTCAGCTCCAGAAGGACATCCAAAAGGTTAATCAGCAGAGTAATCAAAGTATAGAAGTCGAGTCAGAGCACAAAGCTTCAATCCAATAATAAGTGAACCAGGATCACAGTAATACAACGCAACAACTGACAAGTGAAAATGTAACTATATGGCCCCACTGTTAGTGCCGCCTACAGATCGATCTTCCATCTGGCATATGACATCAGAACAGAAACAGCCGACACAGTAGCAAGAACAGGAATGTTCATAACCTAAATAAACCTCAAGCATTTCATGTTGCTATGGCCGTTCCTGCCCATGCCGTAGTACTGAATGAAATTATTTTGATTTCTAGTAATACACAATTGTGCTTATTTTCTGTGAGAGCGATAGTACAAAACTTAAAGGGTGCTTTAACTCCTTCACCCCGAAGCCTGTTTCCACCTTCATGACCAGGCCAAATTTTACAATTCTGACCAGTGCCATTTTTTGAGGTAATAACTGTGGAACGCTTCAGCAAATCCCACCGATTCTGAGAATGTTATTTTGTGACATATTGTACTTCATGATAGTGGTAAAATTTGTTCGATAGGACATGCATTTATTTGTGAAAATATCAGAAATGTGGAAAATTTTGCAATTTTCAAACTTAATTTTTATGCCCTTAAGCCAGAGTTATTTATTAATTATTTTGTGTGATATAACATTTCCCACATATCCACTTTACATCACCAAAAGTTTTGAAACAATTTTTTTTGTTAGGATGTCATAAGGGTTAAAAGTCTACCAGTGATTTCTCATTTTTCCAACAAAATTTTCAAAACCCTTTTTTTTTTTTTTTTTTTTTTTTTTTAGGACCACAGGTGCTTTATAGGAATTAATGCAATGTGGAAGAAAAAAAAATAACATTTAACTTTTTATCACAAAAAAGTTATTTAGATACAATTTGCTGTGCAATTTCTCCTGAGTACGCCGATACCACATATGTGGGGAAAAACTCGGAAGGGAAGGAGTGCCATTTGACTTTTTGAATGTAAAATTTGCTTGAATCATTTGAGGACACCATGTTGAGCCCCTGATATGCCTAAAAAGTGGAACCCCCCACATGTGACCCTATTTTGGAAACTAAACTCCTCAGGGAACTTATCTAGATGTGTGGCGAGTATCTTGAACCCCCGAGGGATTAATAGAAGTTTATAACGTTGAATGGTGAAAAATAAAAAAGAAATAAATCACAAGTTCCCTACAAAAATGTTTTTTAAACCTAAATTTTCTTTTCACAAGGGCAACGGGAGAGAATGGACCCTAAAATGTTATGTGCAATTTCGACTGAGCACACAGATAACCCATATGTGGGGGGAACTACTATTTTGGCGCACAAAAGGGCTCAGAAAGGATGGAGTGATGTTTTGGAACATAGATTTTGAAGGAATTTTCTGTGGGTTTTATGTCGCATTTGTAGAGCGCCTGATGTGCCTAAACAGTGGACATCCCGCATGAGTGTCCCCGTTTTGGAAACTAGACCCCCTCATGGAATTTACCAATGTGTGGTGGGCGCCATAAACCCCTAGATGATTCACGGAAGTTTATAACGTTGAGCCATAAAAAATATATATATATATATATATACATATATATATATATATATATATATATATATATATATATATATATATATATATATATATATTTTGCCCACAAAAATATTTTAGCCTCAATTTTTTTATTTTCACAACGTTAACAGGGGAAAATGGACCCCAAATTTTTTTGTGCAATTTCTTTTGAGTACAACAATACTACATTGACTACTTTTGAGGCACAGTTCAAAGCTCAGAAGGGAAGGAGCACCATATTGAAGTTCAGATTTTGCTGGACTGGTTTGAGGGTGTCATGCCACATTGGTAGAGCCCCTGAAGTGCCAGAACAGCAGAACCCCCCAATATGTTACTTCATTTTACAAACTACACTTCTTAATGAATTCATCTATGGGTGCAGTGATCATATTGACACCACAAGTGTCACAGACTTTTATACCATTGAGAAGTGAAGTAAAAATAATTACATTTTTACCACCAAAATTTTGTATTAGCCCCAGATTTTACATTTTCATGCTGGGAAATGGGTAAAAATGGCACCAAAATTTGTGCCACAATTTCTGCTTTATACGGAAATACCCCAAATGTGCCTTTATAGTACTGCTTAACTATACAGCGAGACTCGGGAGGGATTGAGACAGGGTTGTGACAAGTATGTTGTAGCACCAAACGTTGTGGTGCCCAGCTCATGGTTCTGGAGACATAAACCTGCAATTTAGGTGGGCTGTCATTGCTACAGAAATGCCAAACATGTGGAGGCTAAGGGTTAATTCACACTAGTTGTTTTTTCAGCTGCGTTTTTCAGTACTAGTGAAGACTGAGATTTCAGAAATTTCATGCACACACCTCGAGTTTTAATGCCATAATTATTTTGTATTTTGCATAGTTGTTTGGACAATAGAGCATGTCACTTCTGTTAGCGTTTTTTTTAGCGTTTTTCACCCATTGACATGAATGGGTGGTGAAAAAACACTGAAGAGCTGGAGCAAAAACGCAGATGTCAGGATTTGTCCATTTTTTCGTACCCAAACCGGATTTCTATAGAATAGGACTTTTTTTCAGCACTAAACTTTATCAGCATGCACAGGAAACAAATCTAGCATGCCAAAAAAGCAGAGAAACATACACGAAAAAATGCAGCAGAAAACCAAGAGATTGGGTTTTGCTGCAGAAAAAAAAAACGCTGGAAAGAAGCCTAGTGTGAACTTACCCTAAATCTGTTTTAAGCACACTGGGGCTCAGAAGGGAGGGGAGAATTTGGACCTGGGAGTGCACAATTTGCTGAATTTCTATTGGAGGACGAGGAGCTATAGCGCTTTTCCAGAGTCTTTGTACATGGAACCCCCCTATATTTCTGTTAGAAGATGATGGAGCTGAGCAGGGACTTGCGTTTTTTGTGGATTGGGTTGAAGCTTTAGTTGGGAACATTTTACATAACATCTGGAATCCTATTTATCCAGCGCTCTATGCTGAGCACTTATATTGGGATTTCCATCAAAATCTCCTAGTGACATGATTCTGATGAAACTCCTGAGGGATCTATTCACTATAATGAGGCAGCATAGTTACTCTGGACTCCATTTGGCCTCTGTTCAGCGATGTCTTTTTCAGAGGTGCACAAAACTGTGGCGGACTGTGCTTTTTTCTTCACCTAAAAAGACGGACACCGCCAGATCATAGACGCCCAGATGGCATTCCACAGAATCTCCACCTGCCTTATTATAAGGAATCTTCTATTGGGGGTTCCATCTGAATCAAGTATTTCAGAGATTTACACAGAAACCATAGTGTAAGCGCAGGATAAAAGTGCGCCGAGCCTTACTACGATCTTTAGGAAGCAGAATGAAAAAATTCAACAGTAGTTGAAGAATTTGTTTTATTTTTTAAAGCAGTTTCTCGTGAACAATAAATGATTAGACAACTTTATTCTTCAGTTCAGCGCAATTACAGCAATACTGGATTTATATCGGGTTTTTATGTTTGGCTGCTGTCACACTCTAAAAACACTTTTTATTGCAAAAACTTGTATATTCATATTTTGATAGCTGTTATTTTTCCATATTTCAGCTGACAGTCATATAAGGGCTTGTTTTTTTTTGTGGGACAAGTTGACGTTTTTATTGCTATCATTTTCAGATACATGACATTACATTAAAACCCTTTCTATTCCGATTTATGGGAGGCAGAATGAACAAAAGCCAGCAAAACAGGAATTGCTTTTTGGATTTTTTATTTTAATACAGTTCCATGTGTGCTAAAATTGATAAAGGCAGCTTAACTCTTCGGGTCACTACAATTACAGCGATACCACATTTATTATGTTTTGGCGCTTTTATACAATAAAAACTAATAGAAAAAATAATTATTTTTGCATCACTTTATTCTGAGAGCTATAACTTTTTTATTTTTCCGCTGATGGAGCTGTATGGCAGCACGTTTTTTTGCAGAACAATATGACGTTTCCAGAGATACCATTTTTATATACATTCGTGTTTTTAATTGCGTTTGATTTCGCTTTTTGTTTGACGGTAAGAGGATAAAGCATAGTTTTTTGCCTCATTTTTTTTTTCATTTTTTTAATGGTGTTCACTGAAGGAGTTAACTAGTGGGACGGTTTCATAGAATAGGTCGTTCAGGACGCAGCAATAACAAATAAGTGTACTTTTTTATTTTACATAAATGTATATATTAGATTTAGATTTTCAGTTAGCCATTAAAAGGTATCAACCACTGAGGACTCTCAATTCTAAATATTTTTCTATATTAGATTAAGTTTTTTTCTTTTTTTTCTGTTCTTTACTTTGTGATTTATTTATTTTTTATATTTTTACAATTTTTATTAACTTTTTTCACTGTCTTACGTTGTCCCAGGATGGGACATCAACTTCACACTGACAGATCGCTAATCTAATACTCTGCAATGCAAAGCATTAGATCAGTGTCTGATATGCAGGGAGAAGGCATGTCAGCTCATGCTCACCATGGAGACCATCAGCATAAGGCAATAGCATTGTGTTGTGCCAACGGGAGAACAGAGGGAGCTCACCCCCTCTGCTATGCCTTGCAATGTCGCTGTTGCTATTGACAGCGGCATCACAGGGGTTAAACATCCGCCATTGGTTCTATCACCGATCGTGGTCATTGCTGCAGGGCATCAGCTTTAATATAGAACTGACACCAATATTTGATGGCGGTAGTGCTCTGTGTGAGCTCGCACGATCATTTGTACTGCGGTTTGCGGAAAAGCTTCATGCACAGCAAGGTATATATACACGACGCATGTTGGGAAGGGGTTAATATTGTTATCAATATAGGCTATCAATATCAGTGGTGCTGCAAGATTCAGTGCTTACAATACCGTTCAATGCCAGTACCATGCGCATACTAGCACTGATCTGATATTGATAACCCATCCCCACATAGAAAATAAACATAATTGTGTATTTCTTCTCAAACTCCCACAGTAAAAAAAAGTAATTTTCTGCAAATATAATAATATATATTAAGGCCAGGTTCATACAGGTAGGCTTCACGGTCTGTATAGGGACTGCAATACCTATACAGATTGGGGATCCCCCCCGAACTTACAACCTCCTAGGCATAAATGAGGGTGCAAGTTGGAAGACCCACGGTCAGTCAAGGCTTTGTGGTCCATATATGGACAGTGAAATACACCTGTGTTAACCTGACCTAAGTTTTCAAGAAAGGACTCCATGAACTCTATTAGGACTGTTTGATAAAGTGGCATGCATGTTTTATCCTTACTGCATTCAATTGTTACTTTGAAGGGGTTAGAATTAAAAGTAAATAATCCTCTCTAACTTCTGCAGCGAGTTCCATCAATCAAAAATCCCTCCATTTAAAAAAGACTAGCTATTG
This sequence comes from Ranitomeya imitator, assembly GCF_032444005.1. Lineage (NCBI taxonomy): Eukaryota > Metazoa > Chordata > Amphibia > Anura > Dendrobatidae > Ranitomeya > Ranitomeya imitator. The sequence continues at coordinate 930,496,422 of NC_091282.1, read as the reverse complement.
ATAGGTTTCCTTTAAGAAATTTTGAAACTGTCATTAGATTCATGCATCCAGAACTATGAATCTTTCCCTTTAAATGGCAAAGATAACCATTTTGAATAGATTGCAGATGATGCTTTTTCAGCAATTATCTACTTACTACAAATATTATTAACAAACCTTGTATTTTCATATAGATGACCATATTTAGGAAGACTTTTAAAGGGAACCTGTCACCCCGTTTTTTGAGATTGAGCTATAAATACTGTTAAATAGGGCCTGCACTGTGTGTTACTATAGTGTATGTAGTGTACCCTGATTCCCCATGTATGCTGAGAAATACATTACCAAAGTCGCCGTTTTCGCCTGTCAATCAGGCTGGTCTGGTCAGGTGGGCGTGTTCACAGTGCTCTTTTCTTCCCCAGCTTTCCGTTGGTGGCGTAGTGGTGTGCGCATGTCCAGAGTTCCGACTTCCCTGCGCCCACGTGAAGACACAGCGCGCGATCTGCGCTGTAAGTTTGCATCTCGGCTTTGGGAAAATGGCCGCCGCGATCTCTAATGCGCACGCGCGGCATCCCGCGGCCATTTTCCTGAAGCCCCGTGCAGCAGAGCACTCCATCTGCGCACGCGCGGCCCCAGGAAGATGGCCGCCCCCACCGATGCAAGGGATTACAGCGCAGATCGCGCGCTGTGTCTTCACGTGGGCGCAGGGAAGTCGGAACTCTGGACATGCGCACACCACTACGCCACCAACGGAAAGCTGGGGAAGAAAAGAGCGCTGTGAACACGCCCACCTGACCAGACCAGCCTGATTGACAGGCGAAAAAGGCGACTTTGGTAATGTATTTCTCAGCATACATGGGGAATCAGGGTACACTACATACACTATAGTAACGCACAGCGCAGGCCCTATTTAACAGTATTTATAGCTCAATCTCAAAAAACGGGGTGACAGGTTCCCTTTAAAGTGATGTCATGTCAAAGCACGCTTTTGACCTGTAGAAATGGGGTTAATCTGCAGGTTAATAGCATTCTGAAGCTGCCTGGCTTCCACACTGAAAGCCTGGCTATAGGTCAGAAATGATTTTTATTCCTCCCAGTAGCCTCTGGCTTTCAGTTATGGAGGCACACCCATCACAGTGATAGATGCTTCTGCGCATGTGTCGCCTCTGGCGCCATTTTGTTGTAGTGTAAATTTCTTTTATTTTTACTGCAGCAACAAGGAGCTGGCAGAGGCGCTTGCGCAGTAGCATCTATCTCCTATCGAGATATGCTACTACACAAGCGCCATTTTGTTATAGTGTACTTTTTTTGGCTGCAGCAACAAGGAGCCGGCGGCGGCGTTTGTGCCAGACAGTGCCATATTGATGGTGACTTTTTTTTCCTTTGAATCACAGGAAGATAAGGCACTAACCGATAAGAGAAAGTGCGCAAGTATCGCAGGTGCTGCACATTTTGATTAAGTGACATGCTTTTTTTTCAAATATATACATTAGTATACTCATTATGCAAACTAGGGGCAGGTCAGTGAGGGATCAGTGACCTGTCAGCAGTCTGCATTATGAATATCTAATCATAGCACCACATGCATGAACCCTGCCTTAGGGCACGAGAATCTCATTAACACAAAACTGAAAATAAAAATTAAGTAACAACAACAAGACGGATTTCATCAATCAAGGTATCATTTTATTCAGTATAACGGTGCCGACCTGACACTGAGAAGGTAACTATGCACAATCATGCTGACAGGTTTTCCTTTAATCATCAGTATTGTAGTGACCAAATACTATGTGGTGGTATTCTGTGATCTGGTCATGGTGTGGTGGTATTTGGTCTTTATACGTGCTATTATTCGGTCCCTATGTGGTGGTAATATGTGGTCAGGTTATGCTGTGGTGGTGTTTGTCCCCAGTATGTGGTATTATTCGGTCGCTTTGTGGTGGTAATATGTGGTCCGGTCATGGTGTGGTGGTATTTGTCTCCTGTATGTGGTAGTATTCGGTTACTATATGGTGGCAATATGTTATCTGGTCATGGTGTGCCTGTATTTGTTCCTTCTATGTGCAATTATTTGGTCACTGTGGTGGTAATATGTATACTGCTCATGGTGTGGTGCTACTTCCAATAGGTGGCACAAGAGTTCTAGTCCTCTTCCTCTCTGAAGAGACAATTTGCATATTTCCCAGAGGAGTATTGCGGCTTTAAGTCTCCTCACCTCGACATGCTTATTATGTCACTCTCCGCAAGGAGAAACGATACTTCTTGGATCCTGGTCAGACGCCTCTCAATCAGCCAAACCAGATCTCCACTTTGCACTGACGAGGGGCAGTACCCCGAAACACAGTGTCTGCAAATTGAAATTCTGGTTTGGCTATTATCCTAAGTCATGTGACAAGGCTCGTTAAAGGGTCGACACGGACTGTTAGGATTGCTACTTCCAATAGGTTGCTCTAGAGTTCTAGTCCTCTACCTCTCTGAAGAGGCAATTTGCATGGTGTGGTGGTATTTGTTCCTTGCTTGTGGTATTAATGGTCTACATATGATGGTAATAAGTTGTCTGGTCTTGGTGTGACGGTATTTATTCCCTGTATGTGGTATAATTTGTTCACTGTGGTGGTAATTAGAGATGAGCCCAACAAACAGGCTCTCCATGCATGTATTGTGACTGTCACACAGTCGCGACTTATGCAGCTGCAGTGCCGAACAGCTGGTCAGCCGGCACGATCCAGGAAGCCGGGTTCCCTCTGCAGCTTATTTGCCAAGCCCTACAGCTTGCCGAGTAAGCCCTGACCTGATCAAATTCGGTAATCTCTAGTGGTAATATGTGATTTGGTCATGGTGTGGTGGTATTTATCACTTGTATGTAATATTATTGGTCATTTTAAAAATTAAAAAAAAACAAAAAAACCTGTATTGGATATTTTAACAAATGATTAATAGGATAGAGTAGAGTAGGGCTCGGCCAAAAGAGTCTACCTTGTTGTGGTGGCAGATTAAAAAAAATCTTTTGGCCAAAACAAAAGCTGTTGGCAATGTATGTGATCTGGTGATGGGAACGGTTAACGTCTGATTGGTGAGGACATGGTGCAGAAGAAGAGTTTTTCCAAGAGAGGGTGGTGGGACTGTGCAAGGTTTGCGCTCTGGAGGTGGGGCTAGGGTGGAGTTTCAAAGGGGCCCCGAAAATTTTGCTAGTATGGGGCCATGAAATTCCTATCGGCAGCCCTGCCGCTCAATACACTGTGAGCTGTGGCTGTAACCCCGCACCCAGCACTGACTGACAGCTGACTCTGTATTGATGCACTGCTGAGCTGGTTGTCAGTGAGTACTAGGTAGTGGTAGTGGCTGGCCCACTCCTATGACTGAAAGTCAGCGGCAGCCAGGAGAAATAAATTTAATTTCCTAACAGTGACTAAGCATTCAGTGCAGCAGTCAGGCAGCTCCAGAATGTCATTAACTTGCAGGCTAGCCCTTTATCTGCAGGTTAATAGTAATTTTTACTCACCCTTCTGCTTTTAGTTCATAAAGGTCTATTTAGGTCTAGTGTATGTGTACGAAATAAACAGGACTATATTAACTAAAATCAGAAGGGTGAAAGCCACGGGTCATTTCATACTGCTAGAAAAGAAAAAATTATAACCATCAAAGGGGTGTATGTGCACGAATGTATGTGTATGAAATAATGCATATGAACTAAAAGCAGAAGGACGAGTGCCATGGATTAATTTTTATTGTTTTCTCCAAAACTAACCAGTGGATATTTAACCCCTTAGTGACAGAGCCAATTTGGTACTTAATGACCTAGCCAATTTTTAGGCCATGTTCACACTATGCGGTTTTTACTGCGGAACCGCGGCGATTTTGCCGCTGCGGGTCCGCAGCTGTTTTCCATGCAGGGTACAGTACAATGTTACCCTATGGAAAACAGAAACCGCAGTGCACATAATGCGGAAAAACCCGAAAAAACCGCGCAGAATTACTGCGGAAAAAAAGAAGGACCATGTCACTTCTTTGTGCAGAATCGCAGCGATTCTGCACCCATAGAAATGCATTGATCCGCTTAGTTCCCGCATGGGGCTGTGCCCACCATGCGTGAAGTAATGCGGATAATGTGCGGGTTATACCCGGGGTGGAGGAGAGGAGACTCTCCTCCAGGCCCCGGGAACCATATTTGTATTAAAAAAAAAGAATTAAAATAAAAAATCATGTTATACTCACCTCTTAAGTCTCAGCGCTTCACGCGGCCGTCCGGTCTCAGGTTTGCTATGCGACCAGGACCTTCGGTGATGTCGCGGTCACATGACCGTGACGTCACCGAAGGTCCTGGTCGCACAGCATCTTTGGAACTGGACCGCCGCCTGCAGCGCCCAGGAGATCAGGACGTCAGAGAGTGAGTATATCATTATGATTTTATTATTTTTAAAATTACTATTGATGCTGCATATTGCTGCATATGCAGCATCAATAGTAGGGGTAAATCCCGCAGCGGAACCCGCAGCGGAACCCGCAGGACAAACCGCGATAAATCTGCAGGGATAACCGCAGCGGGTTTGCCCTGCAGATTTATCAAATCCGCTGCGGGACAACCCGCAGGATAAAAAAGGAACATGTGAATGTGGCCTTACAATTCTGACCACTGTCACTTTATGAGGTTATAACTCTGGAACGCTTTAATAGATCCCGCTGATTCAGATGAGATTGTTTTTTCGTGACATATTGTACTTCATGTTAGTGGTAACATTTCTTCGATATTACTTGCGATTATTTATGGAAAAAAACGGAAATGTGGGAAAAATTAAAAAATTTTGCAATTTTCAAACTTTGTATTTTTATGCCCTTAAATCAGAGCGATATGTCACAAAAAAAAAGTAATAAATAACATTTCCCACATGTCTACTTTACATCAGCACAATTTTGGAAGAAACATTTTTTTTTGTTAGGGAGTTGTAAGGGTTAAAAGTTGACCAGCAATTTCTAATTTTTACAACACCAATTTTTTTTTCGGGACCACATCACATTTGAAGTCATTTTGAGGGGTCTATATTATAGAAAATAACCAAGTGTGACACCATTCTAAAAACTGTACCCCTCAAGGTGCTCAAAACCACATTCAAGAAGTTTATTAACCCTTTACGTGCTTCACAGGAACTGAAAAAATGTGGAAGGAAAAAATGAACATTTAACTAATTTTTGCAAACATTTTAATTCAGAACCATTTTTTTTTTATTTTCACAGGTGTAAAAACAGAAATTTAACCATAACTTTTGTTGTGCAATTTCTCCTGAATACGCCGATACCCCATATGTGGGGGTAAACCACTGTTTACTGTTTATGACTTTTTCAATGCAGAATTGGCTGGAATTGAAATTGGATGCCATGTCACGTTTAGAGAGCTCCTGATGTGCCTAAACAGTGGAAACCCCCTAAAAGTGACACCATTTTGGAAACTAGACCCCTTAAGGAACTTATCTAGATGTGCGGTGAGCACTTTGATCCCCCAAGTGCTTCACAGAAGTTTATAACGTAGAGCCGTGAAAATAAAAAAATCGCATTTGTTTACACAAAAATGATCTTTTCGCCCACAAATTCTTATTTTCACAAGGGTAACAGGAGAAATTAGACCACAGATGTTGTTCTGCAATTTCTCCTGAGTACGTCGATACCCCATATGTGAGGGTAAACCACTGTTTGGGCGCACCGCAGAGCTTGGAAGAGAAGGAGTGCTGTTTTACTTTTTCAATGTAGAATTGGCTGGAATTGAGATCGGACGCCATGTCGCGTTTGGAGAGCCCCTGATATGCTTAAACAGTAGAAACCCCCCACAAGTGACCCCATTTTGGAAACTAGACCCCTTAAGGAACTTATCTAGATGTAAGGTGAGCACTTTATAAATTTCTGTGAAGCACTTGGGGTTTAAAGTAGAGCCGTGAAAATAAAAAATCCTTTTTTTTTTTCCTCAAATGATTTTTTAGCCTGCAATTTTTTATTTTCTCAAGGGTAACAGGAGACATTGGACCCCAAAATCTGTTAACCAGTTTGCCCCGAGTATGCAGATACCCCATATGTGGGGGGGGGCACTGTTTGGGCACCCATCGGGGCTCGGAAGGGAAGGAGTGCCGCTTGGAATGCAGCCTTTGATGGGATGGTCTGCAGGCTTCATGTTGCATTTGCAGAGCTCCTGATGTACCTAAACAGTAGAAATCCCCCAAAAGTGACCCCATTTTGGAAACTAGACCCCCCAAAAAGCTTATCTACATGTGTGGTGAGCACTATGAACCCCCAACTGCTTCACAGAAGTTTATAATGTAGAGCCATGAAAATAAAAAAAATCATTTTTTCCACAAAAATGATCTTTTCACCCCAAAATTTTTACTTTCACAAGGGTAACAGGAGAAATTGGACCCTAAAATTTATTGTGCAATTTATGCTGAGTAGGCCGATACCCTATATGTGGGGGGACCAATGTTTGGGTGATGGCAGAGCTCGGAAGGGAATGAGCGCCGTATTGGAATGCAGACTTTGATAGAATGGTCTGCGGGCATTATGTTCCGTTTGCAGAGCCCCTGATGTACATAAACAGTAGAAACCCCCCACAAGTGACCCCATTTTGGAACCTAGACCCCCCCAAGGAACTTCAGTAGAAGTGTGGTGAGAACTTTGAATGCCCAAGTGCTTCACAGAAGTTTATAAAAATATTTTTCTTCCACAAAAAAGATTTTGTTTAGCCCCCAAGTTTTTATTTTCACAAAGGTAACAGGAGAAATTGAACCCCAAAAGTTGTTGTCCAATTTATCCTGAGTATGCTGATGCCCCATATGTGGGGGTAAACCACTGTTTGGGTGCACGGCAGAGCTCAGAAGGGAGGGAGCACCTTTGACTTTTTGAGAACAAAATTGGCTGTCATGTTTGGAGACCCCCTGATGTACCTAAACAGTAGAACCTCCCCTCAATTATAACTCCAACCCTAACCCCAACACACCCCTAACCTAATCCATAATCCTAATCACAACCCTAACGATAATCACAACTCTAACCCCAAAACAACCCTAATCTCAACCCTAACCATAACCCTAATCAAAACCCTAAATCCAACACACCCCTAATCCTTATCTCAACCCTAACCTCAAACCTAACCCTAATCCCAATTGTTATGTTTGCTAATGACAGGTGTTATGAAGGCAATCCAGAAACACAGTGTGCTTAGCGATCAGAGCGCACACAGTGATCTGACAAATACCCAAAAATACAAGAACGAGCTCTGAGACGTGGAAACTCTGTAGACTGCACACCTGATCCTATCCTAAACACAACTAAAAGCGGCTGTGGATTGCGCCTAACAACTACCTAGGCAACTCGGCACAGCCTAAGAAACTAGCTAGCCTGAAGATAGAAAAATAGGCCTGACTTGCCCCAGAGAAATTCCCCAAAGGAAAAGGCAGCCCCCCACATATAATGACTGTGAGTAAGATGAAAAGACAAAACGTAGGGATGAAATAGATTCAGCAAAGTGGGGCCCGATATTCTAGGACAGAGCGAGGACAGTAAAGCGAACTTTGCAGTCTACAAAAAACCCTAAAGCAAAACCACGCAAAGGGGGCAAAAAAAAACCACCGTGCCGAACTAACGGCACGGCGGTACACCCTTTGCGTCTCAGAGCTTCCAGCAAAAAAAAGACAAGCTGGACAGAAAAAAAGCAACAAAAAAGCAAAAAGCACTTAGCTATACAGAGCAGCAGGTCACAGGAACAATCAGGAGAAGCACAGATCCAACACTGAAACATTGACAAGGAGCAAGGATAGCAGCATCAGGCGGAGTTAAATAATGAAGCAGTTAACGAGCTCACCAGAACACCTGAGGGAGGAAGCTCAGAAGCTGCAGTACCACTTGTGACCACAGGAGTGAATTCAGCCACAGAATTCACAACAGTACCCCCCCCTTGAGGAGGGGTCACCGAACCCTCACCAGAGCCCCCAGGCCGACCAGGATGAGCCGCATGAAAGGCACGAACAAGATCGGAAGCATGAACATCAGAGGCAAAAACCCAGGAATTATCTTCCTGAGCATAACCCTTCCATTTAACCAGATACTGGAGTTTCCGTCTAGAAACACGAGAATCCAAAATCTTCTCCACAATATACTCCAATTCCCCCTCCACCAAAACCGGGGCAGGAGGCTCAACAGATGGAACCATAGGTGCCACGTATCTCCGCAACAACGACCTATGGAATACATTATGTATGGAAAAGGAGTCTGGGAAGGTCAAACGAAAAGACACAGGATTGAGAACCTCAGAAATCCTATACGGACCAATAAAACGAGGTTTAACCCCTTTACCCCCAAGGGTGCTTTGCACGTTAATGACCGGGCCAATTTTTACAATTCTGACCACTGTCCCTTTATGAGGTTATAACTCTGGAACGCTTCAATGGATCCTGGTGATTCTGACACTGTTTTCTCGTGACAAATTGTACTTCATGACAATGGTAAAAATTATTTGATAGTACCTGCGTTTATTTGTGAAAAAAACGGAAATTTGGCGAAAATTATGAAAATTTCGCAATTTTCCAACTTTGAATTTTTATGCAATTTAAATCACAGAGATATGTCACACAAAATACTTAATAAGTAACATTTCCCACATGTCTACTTTACATCAGCACAATTTTGGAACCAAAATTTTTTTTTGTTAGGGAGTTATAAGGGTTAAAAGTTGACCAGCAATTTCTCATTTCTACAACACCATTTTATTTTAGGGACCACATCTCATTTGAAGTCATTTTGAGGGGTCTATATGATAGAAAATACCCAAGTGTGACACCATTCTAAAAACTACACCCCTCAAGGTGCTCAAAACCATATTCAAGAAGTTTATTAACCCTTCTGGTGCTTCACAGGAATTTTTTGAATGTTTAAATAAAAATGAACATTTAACTTTTTTTCACAAAAAATTTAATTCAGCTCCAATTTGTTTTATTTTACCAAGGGTAACAGGAGAAAATGGACCCCAAACATTGTTGTACAATTTGTCCTGAGTATGCCAATACCCCACATGTGGGGGTAAACCACTGTTTGGGCGCATGGCAGAGCTCTGAAGCGAAGGAGTGCCATTTGACTTTTCAAGGCAAAATTGTCTGGAATTGAGATGGGACGCCATGTTTCGTTTGGAGAGCCACTGATGTGGCTAAACATTGAAACCCCCCACAATTGACACCATTTTGGAAAGTAGACCCCCTAAGGAACTTATCTAGAGGTGTGGTGAGCACTTTGACCCACCAAGTGCTTCACAGAAGTTTATAATGTAGAACCGTAAAAATAAAAAATCATATTTTTTCACAAAAATTATCTTTTTGCCCCCAATTTTTTATTTTCCCAAGGGTAAGAGAAGAAATTGGACCCCAAAAGTTGTTGTACAATTTGTCCTGAGTACGCTGATACCCCATATGTGGGGGTAAACCACTGTTTGGGTGGATGGGAGAGCTCGGAAGGGAAGGAGCGCCGTTTGACTTTTCAAAGCAAAATTGACAGGAATTGAGATGGGACGCCATGCTGCGTTTGAAGAGCCACTGATGTGCCTAAACATTGAAACCCCCCACAAATGACACCATTTTGGAAAGTAGACCCCCTAAGGAACTTATCTAGAGGTGTGGTGAGCACTTTGACCCACCAAGTGCTTCACAGAAGTTTATAATGCAGAGCCGTAAAAATAAAACAAAATTTTTTTCCCACAAAAATTATTTTTTTAGCCCCCAGTTTTGTATTTTCCTGAGGGTAACAGGAGAAATTGGACCCCAAAATTTGTTGCCCAATTTGTCCTGAGTGCGATGATACACCATATGTGGGGGGAACCACTGTTTGGGCACATGGGAGGGCTCAGAAGGGAAGGAGCGCCATTTGGAATGCAGACTTAGATGGAATGGTCTGCAGACGTCACATTGCGTTTGCAGAACCCCTAATGTACCTAAACAGTAGAAACCCCCCACAAGTGACCCCATATTGGAAACTAGACCCCCCAGGGAACTAATCTAGATGTGTTGTGAGAACTTTGAACCCCCAAATGTTTCACTACAGTTTATAACGCAGAGCCGTGAAAATAAAAAATCTTTTTTTTTCCCACAAAAAATATGTTTTAGCCCCGAGTTTTGTATTTTCCCAAGGGTAGCAGGAGAAATTGGACCCCAAAAGTTGTTGTCCTATTTGTCCTGAGTACGCTGATACCCCATATGTTGGGGTAAACCCCTGTTTGGGCACACGGGAGAGCTCGGAAGGGAAGAAGCACTGTTTTACTTTTTCAACGCAGAATTGGCTGGAATTGAGATCGGACGCCATGTCGCGTTTGGAGAGCCCCTGATGTGCCTAAACAGTGGAAACCCCCAAATTATAACTGAAACCCTAATCCAAACACATCCCTAACCCTAATCCCAACAGTAACCCTAACCACACCTCTAACCCTGACACACCCCTAACCCTAATCCCAACCCTATTCCCAACCATAAATGTAATCTAAACCCTAACTGTAACTTTAGCCCCAACCCAAACTGTAGCCCTAGCCCTAACCCTAGCCCTAACCCTAATCCTAACCCTAGCCCTAACCCTAGCCCTAACCCTAGCCCTAACCCTAGCCCTAACCCAAACCCTAGCCCTAGCCCTAACCCTAGCCCTAACCCTAACCCTAACCCTAGCCCTAACCCTAGCCCTAACCCTAGCCCTAACCCTAACCCTAACCCTAGCCCTAACCCTAGCCCTAACTCTAACCCTAGCCCTAATGGGAAAATGGAAATAAATACATTTTTTTAATTTTTCCCTAACTAAGGGGGTGATGAAGGGGGGTTTGATTTACTTTTATAGCGGGTTTTTTAGCGGATTTTTATGATTGGCAGCCGTCACACACTGAAAGACGCTTTTTATTGCAAAAAATATTTTTTGCATTACCACATTTTGAGAGCTATAATTTTTCTATATTTTGGTCCACAGAGTCATGTGAGGTCTTGTTTTTTGCGGGACGAATTGATGTTTTTATTGGTAACATTTTCGGGCACGTGACATGTTTTGATCGCTTTTTATTCCGATTTTTGTGAGGCAGAATGACCAAAAACCAGCTATTCATGAATTTCTTTTGGGGGAGGCGTTTATACCGTTCCGCGTTTGGTAAAATTGATGAAGCAGTTTTATTCTTCGGGTCAGTACGATTACAGCGACACCTCATTTATATCATTTTTTTATGTTTTGGCGCTTTTATACGATAAAAACTATTTTATAGAAAAAATAATTATTTTTGCATCGCTTTATTCTCAGGACTATAACTTTTTTATTTTTTTGCTCATGATGCTGTTTGGCGGCTCGTTTTTTGCGGGACAAGATGACGTTTTCAGCGGTACCATGGTTAGTTATATCTGTCTTTTTGATCGCGTGTTATTCCACTTTTTGTTCGGCGGTATGATAAAGCGTTGTTTTTTGCCTCGTTTTTTTTTTTTTTTCTTACGGTGTTTACTGAAGGGGTTAACTAGTGGGCCAGTTTTATAGGTCGGGCCGTTACGGACGCGGCGATACTAAATATGTGTACTTTTATTTTTTTTTTATTTTTTATTTAGATAAAGAAATGTATTTATGGGAATAATATTTTTATTTTTTTTTTCATTATTTTGGAATATTTTTTTTTATTTTTTTTTACACATTTGAAATTTTTTTTTTTTACTTTTTTACTTTGTCCCAGGGGGGGACATCACAGATCAGTGATCTGACAGTTTGCACAGCACTCTGTCAGATCACTGATCTGACATGCAGCGCTGCAGCCTTCACAGTGCCTGCTCTGAGCAGGCTCTGTGAAGCCACCTCCCTCCCTGCAGGACCCGGATCCGCGGCCATCTTGGATCCGGAGCTGGACTGAGCAGGGAGGGAGGTGAGACCCTCGCAGCAACGCGATCACATCGCGTTGCTCCGGGGGTCTCAGGGAAGCCCCCAGGGAGCCCCCTCCCTGCGCGGTGCTTCCCTGCACCGCCGGCACATCGCGATCATCTTTGATCGCGGTGTGCCGGGGGTTAATGTGCCGGGGGCGGTCCGTGACCGCTCCTGGCACATAGTGCCGGATGTCAGCTGCGATAAACAGCTGACACCCGGCCGCGATCGGCGGCGCTCCCCCCGTGAGCGCTGCCGATCGCATATGACGTACTATTGCGTCCTTGGGAAGTAAAGCCCACCCCACATGGACGCAATAGTACGTCTAATGGCAGAAAGGGGTTAAATTTAGGAGAGGAAACCTTCATAGGAATATGACGAGAAGATAACCAAACCAGATCCCCAACACGAAGTCGGGGACCCACACGGCGTCTGCGATTAGCGAAAAGTTGAGCTTTCTCCTGGGACAAGATCAAATTGTCCACTACCTGAGTCCAGATCTGCTGCAACCTATCCACCACAGAATCCACACCAGGACAGTCCGAAGACTCAACCTGTCCTGAAGAGAAACGAGGATGGAACCCAGAATTGCAAAAAAATGGAGAAACCAAGGTAGCCGAGCTGGCCCGATTATTAAGGGCGAACTCAGCCAACGGCAAAAAGGACACCCAATCATCCTGGTCTGCAGAAACAAAACATCTCAGATATGTTTCCAAGGTCTGATTGGTTCGTTCGGTCTGGCCATTAGTCTGAGGATGGAAAGCCGAGGAAAAGGATAGGTCAATGCCCATCCTACCACAAAAGGCTCGCCAAAACCTTGAAACAAACTGGGAACCTCTGTCAGAAACAATATTCTCAGGAATGCCATGCAACCGAACCACATGCTGAAAGAACAAAGGTACCAAATCAGAGGAGGAAGGCAATTTAGCCAAGGGCACCAGATGGACCATTTTAGAAAAGCGATCACAGACCACCCAAATGACTGACATCTTTTGAGAAACGGGAAGGTCAGAAATGAAATCCATCGAAATATGTGTCCAAGGCCTCTTTGGGACCGGCAAGGGCAAAAGCAACCCACTGGCATGAGAACAGCAGGGCTTAGCCCTAGCACAAATCCCACAGGACTGCACAAAAGTACGTACATCCCATGACAGAGATGGCCACCAGAAGGATCTAGCCACTAACTCTCTGGTACCAAAGATTCCAGGATGACCAGCCAACACCGAACAATGAAGTTCAGAGATAAGTTTATTAGTCCACCTATCAGGGACGAACAGTTTCTCTGCTGGACAACGATCAGGTTTATTCGCCTGAAATTTTTGCAGCACCCGCCGCAAATCAGGGGAGATGGCAGACACAATGACTCCTTCCTTGAGGATACCCGCTGGCTCAGGTAAACCCGGAGAGTCGGGCACAAAACTCCTAGACAGAGCATCCGCCTTCACATTTTTAGAGCCCGGAAGGTACGAAATCACAAAGTCGAAGCGGGCAAAAAATAACGACCAACGGGCCTGTCTAGGATTCAAGCGCTTGGCAGACTCGAGATAAGTCAAGTTCTTATGATCAGTCAATACCACCACGCGATGCTTAGCTCCTTCAAGCCAATGACGCCACTCCTCGAATGCCCACTTCATGGCCAGCAACTCTCGATTGCCCACATCATAATTACGCTCAGCGGGCGAAAACTTCCTGGAAAAGAAAGCACATGGTTTCATCACTGAGCAATCAGAACCTCTCTGTGACAAAACCGCCCCTGCTCCAATCTCAGAAGCATCAACCTCGACCTGGAACGGAAGAGAAACATCTGGCTGACACAACACAGGGGCAGAACAAAAACGACGCTTCAACTCCTGAAAAGCTTCCACAGCAGCAGAAGACCAATTAACCAAATCAGCACCCTTCTTGGTCAAATCGGTCAATGGTTTGGCAATGCTAGAAAAATTACAGATGAAGCGACGATAAAAATTAGCAAAGCCCAGGAACTTTTGCAGACTTTTCAGAGATGTCGGCTGAATCCAATCCTGGATGGCTTGGACCTTAACTGGATCCATCTCGATAGTAGAAGGGGTAAAGATGAACCCCAAAAATGAAACTTTCTGCACACCGAAGAGACACTTTGATCCCTTCACAAACAAAGAGTTAGCACGCAGGACCTGAAAAACCATTCTGACCTGCTTCACATGAGACTCCCAATCATCTGAGAAGATCAAAATGTCATCCAAGTAAACAATCAGGAATTTATCCAGATACTCACGGAAGATGTCATGCATAAAAGACTGAAACACAGATGGAGCATTGGCAAGTCCGAACGGCATCACTAGATACTCAAAATGACCCTCGGGCGTATTGAATGCAGTTTTCCATTCATCTCCTTGCCTGATTCTCACCAGATTATACGCACCACGAAGATCTATCTTAGTGAACCAACTAGCCCCCTTAATCCGAGCAAACAAGTCAGATAACAATGGCAAGGGATACTGAAATTTAACAGTGATCTTATTAAGAAGGCGGTAATCAATACACGGTCTCAGCGAACCATCCTTCTTGGCTACAAAGAAGAACCCTGCTCCCAGTGGTGATGACGATGGGCGAATATGTCCCTTCTCCAGGGATTCCTTCACATAACTGCGCATAGCGGCGTGTTCGGGCACGGATAAATTAAATAATCGACCTTTAGGGAATTTACTACCAGGAATCAAATTGATAGCACAATCACAATCCCTATGCGGAGGTAGAGCATCGGACTTGGGCTCTTCAAATACATCCTGATAATCAGACAAGAACTCTGGGACCTCAGAAGGGGTGGATGACGAAATCGACAAAAATGGAACATCACCATGTACCCCCTGACAACCCCAGCTGGATACCGACATGGAATTCCAATCCAATACTGGATTATGGGTTTGTAGCCATGGCAACCCCAACACGACCACATCATGCAGATTATGCAACACCAGAAAGCGAATAACTTCCTGATGTGCAGGAGCCATGCACATGGTCAGCTGGGCCCAGTATTGAGGTTTATTCTTGGCCAAAGGTGTAGCATCAATTCCTCTCAATGGAATAGGACACCGCAAAGGCTCCAAGAAAAACCCACAACGTTTAGCATAATCCAAATCCATCAGATTCAGGGCAGCGCCCGAATCCACAAACGCCATGACAGAAAACGAGGACAAAGAGCATATCAAGGTAATGGACAGAAGGAATTTGGACTGTACAGTACCAATGACGGCAGACCTAGCGGACCGCTTAGTGCGCTTAGGACAATCAGAAATAGCATGAGTGGAATCACCACAGTAGAAACACAGACCATTCAGACGTCTGTATTCCTGCCGTTCAACTCTAGTCATAGTCCTATCGCACTGCATAGGCTCAGGTTTAACCTCAGGCAGTACCGCCAAATGGTGCACAGATTTACGCTCGCGCAAGCGTCGACCGATCTGAATGGCCAAAGACAAAGACTCATTCAAACCAGCAGGCATAGGAAATCCCACCATGACATCCTTAAGAGCCTCAGAGAGACCCTTTCTGAACAAAGCTGTCAGCGCAGATTCATTCCACTGAGTGAGTACTGACCATTTCCTAAATTTCTGACAATACACTTCTATATCATCCTGACCCTGGCACAAAGCCAGCAAATTTTTCTCAGCCTGATCCACTGAATTAGGCTCATCGTACAGCAATCCGAGCGCCAGGAAAAACGCATCGACACTACTTAATGCAGGGTCTCCTGGCGCAAGAGAAAATGCCCAGTCTTGAGGGTCGCCGCGCAAAAAAGAAATAATAATCAAAACCTGTTGAATAGGATTACCAGAAGAATGAGGTTTCAAGGCCAGAAATAGCTTACAATTATTTTTGAAACTTAGAAACTTAGTTCTATCTCCAAAAAACAAATCAGGAATAGGAATTCTTGGTTCTAACATAGATTTCTGATCAATAGTATCTTGAATTTTTTGTACATTTATAACGAGATTATCCATTGAAGAGCACAGACCCTGAATATCCATGTCCACACCTGTGTCCAGAATCACCCAAATGTCTAGGGGAAAAAAAAAAAGTGAACACAGAGCAGAAAAAAAAAAAAAAAATGATGTCAGAACTTTTTCTTTCCCTCTATTGAGAATCATTAGTTAGGCTCCGTGTACTGTTATGTTTGCTAATGACAGGTGTTATGAAGGCAATCCAGAAACACAGTGTGCTTAGCGATCAGAGCGCACACAGTGATCTGACAAATACCCAAAAATACAAGAACGAGCTCTGAGACGTGGAAACCCTGTAGACTGCACACCTGATCCTATCCTAAACACAACTAAAAGCGGCTGTGGATTGCGCCTAACAACTACCTAGGCAACTCGGCACAGCCTAAGAAACTAGCTAGCCTGAAGATAGAAAAATAGGCCTGACTTGCCCCAGAGAAATTCCCCAAAGGAAAAGGCAGCCCCCCACATATAATGACTGTGAGTAAGATGAAAAGACAAAACGTAGGGATGAAATAGATTCAGCAAAGTGGGGCCCGATATTCTAGGACAGAGCGAGGACAGTAAAGCGAACTTTGCAGTCTACAAAAAACCCTAAAGCAAAACCACGCAAAGGGGGCAAAAAAAACCCACCGTGCCGAACTAACGGCACGGCGGTACACCCTTTGCTTCTCGTCGAGCTTCCAGCAAAAAAAAGACAAGCTGGACAGAAAAAAAGCAACAAAAAAGCAAAAAGCACTTAGCTATACAGAGCAGCAGGTCACAGGAACAATCAGGAGAAGCACAGATCCAACACTGAAACATTGACAAGGAGCAAGGATAGCAGCATAAGGCGGAGTTAAGTAATGAAGCAGTTAACGAGCTCACCAGAACACCTGAGGGAGGAAGCTCAGAAGCTGCAGTACCACTTGTGACCACAGGAGTGAATTCAGCCACAGAATTCACAACACCCAATACACCCCTAACCCTAATCCCAACCCTAACCTTAACCTTAAACCCAAACCTAACCCTAATCCCAAGCATAACCCTAATGCCAACCCTAACCCTAACACCAACCCTAATCGAAACCCTAACCCTAATCCCAACTCTAACTTTAGCCGCAACCCTAGTCCTAGCCATAACCCTAACTTTAGCCCCAACCCTAAGCCTAACCCTAGCCCTAACTTTAGCCCCAACCCTAAGGCTACTTTCACACTTGCGTCGCGTGGCATCAGTCGCAATCCGTTGTTTTGGACAAAAAACGGATCCTGCAAATGTGCCCGCAGGATGCGTTTTTTGCCCATAGACTTGTATTGCCAACGGATCGCGACAGATGGCCACACGTCGCGTCCGTCGTGCACTGGATCCGTTGTGTTTTGGCAGACCGTCATCACAAAAAAGGTCAATGTAACTTTTTTTGTACGTCGCGTCCGCCATTTCCAACCACGCATGCATGGCCGTAACTCCGCCCCATCCTCCCCAGGATATAGACTGGGCAGCGAATGCGTTGAAAAACTGCATCCGCTGCCCACGTTGTGCACAATTTTCACAACGTGCGTCGGTACGTCGGGCCGATGCATTGCGACGGCCCCGTACCGACAAAAGTGTGAAAGAAGCCTAACCCTAGCCCTAACCCTAAATTTAGCCCCAACCCTAAATTTATCTCCAACCCGATCCCTAAATTTAGCCCCAACTCCTCTAGCTGCTGGCCGGCAGATCATGGCAGGCGCACTGCGCATGCGCCCACCATTTTCTTACCGGATGAAGAAGCCGGCGGGCAGGAGAGGACGCAGGAGGACCCAGGGACACAGGTAAGTATAACAGGGTTCCCGAATCCCCCTATTTCTCTTTCCTCTGATGTCCGATCACATCAGAGAACAGAGAATGACACATAGCTTTTTTTTTTTTTTTGCGGCCGCCGGTAAACAGTTAATTACCGGCGATTGCAAAACAGGGGTTGGTAAAAACCGACCCCGATCATGTTCTTTGGGGTCTCGGCTACCCCTGGTAGTTGAGTCCCCAAAGATCTTCCGGGTGCCGGCCGGCGGGCGCACTGCACATGTGCCCGCCATCTTTTGCCGGAACAAGATGGCGGCGCCCATCGGGAACCACGAGGAGCACCGGGGAGACAGGTATTGGGGGGCTATCGGGGACCCCATTTCTCTGTCCTCTGATGTGCGATCACATCGGAGGACAGAGAAATTAAATGGGAAATCGCTTTTTTTTGTTTTTTTGCGACCGCCGGTAAACGGTTAATTACCGGCGATCGCAACCCGGGAGTCGGTAAAAAAAACCAAATCATGTTCTCTGGGGTCTCGGCTACCCCCGGCAGCCGAGACCCCAGAGAAAAACCGACTATGGGGGGCGCTATTCACTTTTTCCACAGCGCCGTTAATTAACGGTATTAACTGGTATCCCCAGAGGTGGATACCAGTTTAAGAAGCACAGACTTCTAAATGAAAAAATATATACAGTATATATTTTGCAGGTAATATGTAAGAATGTGATCTTACCTCTTTATTGTAGTCTATGAATAAATTCTCTCTGTTAAACAAAGAAAAATTATAGTTAAAATAATATATATTTCACATAATTCTTTAAAACAAATTTAACCCCTTCACACAGCCCATTTTCGCTTTTGCGTTTGCTTTTTGCTCCCCTGCATCTCAGAGCCATAGCGTATTTTTATTTTTCCATCAATATGGCCATATTAAAGCTTGTTATTTTTTGTGGGAAAGTTGTGCTTTTGAACAACATCATCGATTTTACCATATCATGTACTGAGAAAGGGAAAAAAATTCCAAGTGCGGTGAAATTGCAAAAAAAGTGCAATTCTACAATTGTTTTTTTTTTTTTTACCGTATTCAACAAATGCTAAAACTGTGCTACCATCATGATTCTCCAGGTCAATACGAGTTCACAGACACCAAACATGTCTAGGTTCTTTTTTATTGATCCAGTGAAATAAAATCCAATGTATGTAAAAAAAATAAAATAAATAAACGCCATTTTCCGAGACCCATTTTTTGTGATCTGGGGCTGGGCAGGGCTTATTGTTTTGCGTGCCAAGCTAACGTTTTTATTGATACCTTTTTGGTGTAGATACAATCTTTGATCGCCCATTATTGCATTTTAATGCAATGCTGCGGCGACCAAAAAAAAGGTAATTCTGGCGTTTTTACTTAATTTTTCACTATGCCGTTTACCAATTGGATTCATTATTTTTATATCTTGATAGATTGGGCGATTCTGAATGCTGCGATACTAGATATGTGTATTTTTTTTAATTGTTTTTTTTTTTACAATTGTTGTTGTTTAAGTGTTTTATTTTGAATGTGGTTAATGGGGGGTGATTTGATTTGATCGTGATTCCCCCCATAGCTGTTAGGGGCACATGTCAGCTGTTCAAATCAACTGACATGTGCCAGGAAAGATGTGGGCTCAGTGTCGGAGCCCACATCAAAGGGAGAGACACGACATGCACAGTACATGTACGGCTCATGTTATGAAGGGGTTAAAGCCTCACTACCACTTGGTTGTCACAGGGAAACACGTCTACTTTATTTTGATACGTGATAAGCACAGCATTTGTGTATTTTACAGATACAGGTGCATGAACAATTACAAGCAGGGTAATAATCTAAAATACACAGATGATGGAGCTTGAAAACCTATTTAACAATAGTATATATTATTTTCAATGCAACGCTTATGATAATTTATCAAATATGCTGCACAATGGAACAGTCACGATTGAAACAGGAAGAAAAAAATGTTTACTGATAGTTTTCTGATTCATAAGGAACACCTTTTCTTCATATCTTCTGTCCCTTTTAAAGTCTGCCAGAAATCCATTGTACTGCTTGACTCGACTAACAAATGTATTTCTAAATGAGTGATAATAAGGATAGGTGTAGATATATTATAATTTACAGAAGCAAATGCTTCAAGATTAGACGGGACTAATCACTAGTGATAACTATACTACTTCTTATATTATTATTCTATTTTTTTCTTTGACTGAAGTTAGTCTCATTTTATAACAAGATGGTATACCACTACTAGAATTTTATGATTAATGGGGGTCCAGTCTGGCATTTAACTCTCCATTCTTTTTACCAAACAGATGCTCTTGACCACTGTTGTCTGTGTAAAAAACTGCAGCATATCCTCAAATGGTAAATGATGCAACCTCCAAATCAACAATTCTTAGGGTCATAATGGGCTCCAGGCCCTACCATTAAAGTAGAAATCATAAATCCTTGCAATGTGTATTTCCTTTAAAGGGATTTATGCTTCCAATTTTGAGAGCAGCATATGATAGGGACAATGGGCCCGATTCATCAAAGATTTTGGGGACCTTTGGCATTCTCCCACTATTTTCACCGAGCTCAGACAAAGTGGGCAGAGCAGACGCAGGACAAGGGTGTGGCAAGTGACGCTTATCAAATGCATGACGAGCCGTGGAATTTACATCACTTTCTCCAGCATGGCCTGGAGTAAGATATGTGGTGAGGCGCATGCAGGGGTGTTCACCACTCGTCTGATGTTCCTGATTCATTAAGTGAGATACGTCTGTTCATGAATCAGGAGAGTCTGCCTTCAAACACATCTCATCAGGACCGAACTGAAGAATGCCGGTCTTGATGAATCGATCGCAGAGACTTTTGTTCCACTGCTGCCACTTACTGGGCTTATTGATCTAGTTTTGATAATATCACGGTTTTATTTGTTAGGAAGGTATCCGGCACAACCATCCAACGTTACAATCCAGTTTATTCACAAGCCACTAAAAACAAGGATCCAAGGAAGCCGTACAAAACTTGACGCGTTTCTGGTGCAACACGGATCGTCATTGGCAACAGGCTTACAGAAAGGGCACATCCTTAAATAGGCATTCAATCATGTCAAAAGCAAATCTAGACATGATCATCTGTATAAATGTAACAATCACCACACTGGTTTGCAATATAAATGCCATCCTGTCACTTTTACCACAACATTCAGTCCCAAGTTCAATCAGATTAAACAGATTAGTTTAAAATATCTCCCTATTATTAACCAGGATGAAATCCCTCAGAAAATTGTGGACAGAGACTACAGATGTATCACCAGAAGTGGTTGTTCGTTGGGCAATATGCTTTATCCCAGCTTGGTACGGTTTCCGCAGCCAACACCCACTTGGCTTTCGGCCAGGGGATTTTACAAATATTCAGGGAGTAGCTGCAATATATGCACCTCTTCAATGGACAGGAAAAAATCATTTTCTCTACCACATAGTGTGACTAATGTCCTAGAATCTTTCATAAATAATATTAGAAACAAGAATACTACCTACTCAGTTGCGGCTAAGCACTGCCATCCACAACAACCGTGATTTATTACATTTTAAATTTTATAGTATAGAGAAGGCGCTGTGCCCACCCAGAGGGGATAAAAGGCAAAAACATTTGCCACTGAGAGAGGCATTTTGGATTTTGAAATTAAATACAAACTTCTCTAATAGGATGCACTGCGAAAATGATTTTATATGTATTAACTCAACTATCAATATATTCCACCTCCATTTGGGCCAGTTTTCCTGCTACATAACCGACAATATTTTCCTGCTCCTGATTTTTCGCTCTCTCTCTGGAATCACCAGATAATCAATGGTTAAGCTATTAACCCCAAAGCTTGTTTTCACCTTCCTGACCAGGCCAATTTTATAAAATTCTGACCACCGTCACTTTCTGAGA
Organism: Ranitomeya imitator; assembly: GCF_032444005.1. Taxonomy (NCBI): domain Eukaryota; kingdom Metazoa; phylum Chordata; class Amphibia; order Anura; family Dendrobatidae; genus Ranitomeya; species Ranitomeya imitator. The sequence goes on along the minus strand of NC_091282.1, from coordinate 930,474,860 downwards.
TTATAACTCTGCAACACTTCAATGGATTCCACTGATTCTAAGAATGTTTTCTGTGACATATTGTACTTTATGATGGGTGTAAAATTTCTTTGATATGACTAACATTTATTTGTGAAAAAAAATTGAAATTTGAAGAAAATTTTGAACATTTTGCAGTTTTCAAAACTTCAATTTTTATGCCCTTAAATCAGTCGTGTCACAAAAAATAGTAAAATAATATTTCCTACATGTCTACTTTACATCAGCACAATTTTTGAAACAGAATTTTTTTTATAGGAAGTTACAAGGGTTAAAAGTTGACTAGCAATTTCTCATTTTACCAAAATTTACAAAACCCTTTTCTTTAGGGACCATCTCAGATTTTAAGTGACATTGAGGGGCCTATATGATAGAAAATATCCAAAATTGACACCATTCTAAAAACTTAACCCCCTCAAGGTACTCAAAATCACATTTGAGAAGTTTACTAACCCTTCAGGCGGTTCACAGGAATTAATGGAATGTGGAATTAAAAAATAAATATTTAACTTTTTTTACAAAAAGTTTTATTTAGACCTAATTATTTTTACTTTCGCATGGGTAACAGGAGAAAATGAACCATACAATTTGTTGTGGAATTTCTCCCTAGTACTCGGATACCCAATATGTGGGGGAAAACTACTGTTTTGTGCGTACGGCAGGGCTCGGAAGGGAAGGAGCACCATTTGACTTTTTGAATGCAAAATTTGCTGGAATAATTAGCAGACGCCCTGTTGCATTCAGAGAGCCCCTGATGTGCCTAAACAGTGGAAACCCCCCACAATTGAAACCATTTTGGAAACTAGACCCCTCAGGGAGCTTGTCTAGATGTGTGTTGAGCACCTTGAAATCCCAGGTGCTTCACAGAAGTTTATAACGTTGAGCCGTGAAAAAAAATAAATAAATCATGTTTTTCGCACAAAAACGTTTCTTAGCCCAAATTTTGCATTTTCACAACAGAAGCAGGAGAAAGTAGAACCCAACACTTGTAATTTCTCCTGAGTACACTGATACTTCATATGTGGTGAAAAACTACTTTTGAGGCACAGAGCAAATCTCAGAAGGGAAGGAGCACCATATTACAGTGCAGATTTTGCTGCAAAGGTTTGAGGGTGCATGTCACATTGGCAGAGCCACTGAGATGCCAGAACAGCAGACCCCATTTTACAAACTACACTTCTCAATGAATTTATCTAGGCATGTAGTGATCATATTGACACAAGAGGGTCACAGAATTTTATACCATTGGGCAGTGAAGAAAAAATAATTTACTTTTTTTACCACCAAGATTATGTGTTTGCCTCAAATTTTACATTTTCAAACTGGGAAATGGGTAAAAATGGCACCAAAATTTGTTCCACAATTTCTACTGAACGTGGCAATAACTCATATGTGGCTGTACAAAACTGCTTAGCCAAAAGGAGAGATTCGGGCGGGATAGAGCACTATTTGCCTCCTGGAGAGCAGGTACTCCTAGAATAGTTTGAGTACTCCTAAGTGCTGGAAAAGCAGATTTCCCCCTCAAATGACTCCATTTTGGTAATCATACCGCTTTGAGAATTTATCTACAGATGTAGTGACGATTTTGACTCCATGGGTGTTTTCCAGAAACAAGAAGTAGTGGATGTTGCTGATAGAAAAATGCATTGTAGTTACCAGTATGTTGAAGTGACCAGTACGTTGTAGTGACCAGTACATTATGACCAGCTCATGCTTCTTGAGATGTGCACCTGTAAATTAGGCGGACTCTCATCACTACAGAAATGCCAAACATGTGGGTGCTAAATGTGGTTTAGACACACTGGGGATCAGAAGGGAGAGGGGCATTTGGATTTGAGTGCAGAATTTGCCGAAATTCATTTGAGGGGCTTTTACAGAGCCTTTGTGCTACCAGTACCAGTGGAAGCCCCCTATATCTCCATTGACAGGTGACAGACCTAAGTGGGGACTTACTTTTTTTGTGGATTGAGTTGAAGCTTTTATTGGGAACATTTTAAATAACATTTGGGATCACATTTATCCTGCACTCTACACTGAGCACTTAATTAGGGATTTCCATCTAAATCTCCAAGTGACGTGACAGATGAAACCCTAGATCCATTCCCTATAATGAGGCAGCAGAGTTACTCTGGACTGTCTGGCCTCTGTTCAGCGTTATCCTTCTTTTCAGAAGTGCACAAAGCTGTGGTTGATTGCACTTTTATGAACGCCTAAAAAGACAGATACCGCTGGATCATAGGTCCAATGGCATCCACAGTTCCTCACTCTGCCTCATTATAGGGAATCTTCAGCTGAGGTTCCGACTGATACATGAATTTCAGAGATTTACATGAAAACCCTGGAGTAAGAGCTCAGCATAAAGCGCAGGATAAATGTGAGCTGAGCCTTACTGCGATCTTTGGCAGGCAGAATGAACAAATCAACAGCAGGTCAAGAATTGTTTTAATTTATTTTTTTATGCAGCTCCTGGTGTGGTGTAAGTGATTAAGTGACTTTACTCATCGGGTCGGTGCGATTACAGCGAGACCAGATTTATGTCATGTTTTAATGTTTGTCTGCTGTCACACACTAAAATACGCTTTTTATTGTGCACCGCCATATTTAGACAGCTATAATTTTTTCCATATTTTGGCTGACAGTCATGTAACAGCTTTTTTCTGCGGGGCAAGGTTACATTTTTATTGGTCCCATTGGGGAAGCAGAAGGAACAAAAACCAGAAACACAGTTTTTTTTTGTTTGTTTGTTTTTTTAAATACTGTTCCCTGTGTCGTAAAATTGGTTTGGCAACTTTACTCTTCAGGTCAGTACGCTTAACCCCTTCATGACCCAGCCTATTTTGACTTTAAAGACCTTGCCATTTTTTGCAATTCTGACCAGTGTCCCTTTATGAGGTAATAACTCGGGAACGCTTCAACAGATCCTAGCGATTCTGAGATTGTTTTCTCGTGACATATTGGGCTTCATGTTAGTGGTAAATTTAGGTCAATAAATTCTGTGTTTATTTGTGATAAAAACGGAAATTTGGCGAAAATTTTGAAAATTTAGCAATTTTCACATTTTGAATTTTTATTCTGTTAAACCAGAGAGATATGTGACACAAAATAGTTAATAAATAACATTTCCCACACGTCTACTTTACATCAGCACAATTTTGGAAACAAAATTTTTTTTTGCTAGGAAGTTATAAGGGTTAAAATTTGACCAGCGATTTCTCATTTTTACAACGAAATTTACAAAACCATTTTTTTTTTAGGTACCACCTCACATTTGAAGTCAGTTTGAGGGGTCTATATGGCTGAAAATACCCAAAAGTGACACCATTCTAAAAACTGCACCCCTCAAGGTGCACAAAACCACATTCCAGAAGTTTATTAACCCTTCAGGTGCTTCACAGCAGCAGAAGCAACATGGAAGGAAAAAATGAACATTTAACTTTTTAGTCACAAAAATGATCTTTCAGCAACAATTTTTTTAATTTTCCCAATGGTAAAAGGAGAAACTGAACCAAGAAAGTTGTTGTCCAATTTGTCCTGAGTACGCTGATACCTCATATGTGGGGGTAAACCACTGTTTGGGCGCACGGCAGGGCTTGGAAGGGAAGGAGCGCTATTTGACTTTTTGAATGAAAAATTGGCTGCACTCTTTAGCGGACACCATGTCACATTTGGAGAGCCCCCATGTGCCTAAAAATTGGAGCTTTCCCACAAGTGACCCCATTTTGGAGACTAAACGCCCCAAGGAACTTATCTAGGTGCATAGTGAGCACTTTAAACCCCCAGGTGCTTCACAAATTGATCCGTAAAAATGAAAAAGTACTATTTTTCAAAAAACAAATTCTTTTAGCCTCAATTTTTTCATTTTCACATGGGCAACAGGATAAAATCGATCCTAAAATTTGTTGGGCAATTTCTCCTGAGTACACCGATACCTCATATGTGGGGGTAAACCACTGTTTGGGAACATGGTAAGGCTCGGGAGGGAAGGAGCGCCATTTGACTTTTTGAATGAAAAATTATCTCCATCGTTAGCGGACACCATGTCGCGTTTGGAGAGACCCTGTGTGTCTAAACATTGGAGCTCCCCCACAAGTGACCCCATTTTGGAAACTAGACCCCCCAAGGAACTTATCTAGATGCATACTGAGCACTTTAAACCCCCAGGTGCTTCACAGAAGTTTATAACGCAGAGCCATGAAAATAAAAAATAATTTTTCTTTCCTCAAAAATGATTTTTTAGCCTGGAATTTCCTATTTTGCCAACGGTAATAGGAGAAATTTGACGACAAATTTTGTTGTCCAGTTTGTCCTGAGTACGCAGATACCCCATATGTGGGGGTAAACCACTGTTTGGGCACACGGCAGGGCTCAGAAGGGAAGGCACGCCATTTGGCTTTTTAAATGGAAAATTAGTTCCAATCTTTAGCGGACACCATGTCGCGTTTGGAGAGCCCCTGTGTGCCTAAACATTGGAGATCCCCCACAAATGACCCCCAAATGGAAACTGGACCCCCAAAGGAACTAATCTAGATGTGTGGTGAGCACTTTGAACCCTCAAGTGCTTCACAGAAGTTTATAACGCAGAGCCATGAAAATAAAAAAAAAATTTCTTTTCTCAAAAATGATTTTTTAGCCCGCAATTTTTTATTTTCCCAAGGGTAAAAGGAGAAATTTGACACCAAAAGTTGTTGTCCAGTTTCTCCTGAGTACGCTGATACCCCATGTGTGACTTTTGAAATGCAGACTTTGATGGAATGGTCTGCGGACATCACGTTGCGTTTGCAGAGCCTTTGGTGTGCCTAAACAGTAGAAACCCCCCACAAGTGACCCCATTTTGTAAACTAGACCCCCCAAGGAACTTATCTAGATATGTGGTGAGCACTTTGAACCCCCAAGTGCTTCACAGACGTTTACAACGCAGAGCCGTGAAAATAAAAAATCATTTTTCTTTCCTCAAAAATGATGTTTTAGCAAGCATTTTTTTATTTTCACAAGGGTAACAGGAGAAATTGGACCGCAGTAATTGTTGCGCAGTTTGTCCTGAGTATGCTGGTACCCCAAGTGTGGAGGTAAACCACTGTTTGGGCACACATCGGGCTCGGAAGTGAGGGAGCACCATTTGACTTTTTGAATACAAGATTGGCTGGAATCAATGGTGGCGCCATGTTGCGTTTGGAGACCCCCTGATGTGCCTAAACAGTGGAAACCCCTCAAATATAACTCCAACACACCCCCAACCCTTATCCCAACTGTAGCCGTAACCCTAATCACAACCCTAACCCCAACACACCCCTGACCACAACTCTAACCCCAACACACCCCTAACCCCAACACACCCCTAACCACAACCCTAACCCTAAGGCTATGTGCCCACGTTGCGGATTCGTGTGAGATTTTTTTTACCTGCGGATTTACCGTGGATTGCCAGTGTTTTTTGTCCGGATTTCACCTGCGGATTCCTATTGAGGAACAGGTGTAAAACGATGCGGAATCCGCACAAAGAATTGACATGCTGCGGAAAATACAACGCAGCGTGTCCGCGTGGTATTTTCCGCACCATGGGCACAGCGGATTTGGTTTTCCATATGTTTACATGGTACTGTAAACCTGATGGAACTCTGCTGCGGATCCGCAGCGGCCAATCCGCTGCGTGTTATGATAAGGTAATTCAGTACCACTATGGACATAGAGGTCAGAGCACATACAGTGACCTGACAATAACCCAAAAACATTGAACGAGCTCTGAGACGTGGGAACTCTGCTGACCGCAATCCCTAATCCTCTCCAACCACACTAGAGGCAGCCGTGGATTGCGCCTAACGCTCCCTATGCAACTCGGCACAGCCTGAGAAACTAGCTAGCCTGAAGATAGAAAATAAGCCTACCTTGCCTCAGAGAAATACCCCAAAGGAAAAGGCAGCCCCCACATATAATGACTGTGAGTTAAGATGAAAAGACAAATGTAGAGATGAAATAGATTTAGCAAAGTGAGGCCCGACATCCTGAACAGAGCGAGGATAGGAAAGGTAACTTTGCGATCAACACAAAACCCTACAAAAACCATGCAATGGGGTAAAAAGACCCTCCGTACCGAACTAACGGCACGGAGGTACACCCTCTGCGTCCCAGAGCTTCCAGCAAGCAGGAAAAAACAAATAGACAAGCTGGACAGAAAAAAACAGCAAACAAAATAGCAAAGCAGAACTTAGCTATGCAGAGCAGCAGGCCACAGGAACGATCCAGGAGGAAACCGGTCCAATACTAGAACATTGACTGGAGGCCAGGATCAAAGCACTAGGTGGATTTAAATAGAGCAGCACCTAACAACTTCACCACATCACCTGAGGAAGGAAACTCAGAAGCCGCAGTACCACTTTCCTCCACCAACGGAAGCTCACAGAGAGAATCAGCCGAAATACCACTTGTGACCACAGGAGGGAGCTCTGCCACAGAATTCACAACAGCTGTGGATCCGCAGCCAAATCCGCACCATGTGCACATAGCCTAATTCTAAAGGTATGTGCACACGCTGCGGAAAACGCTGCGGATCCGCAGCAGTTTCCCATGAGTTTACAGTTCAATGTAAACCTATGGGAAACAAAAATCGCTGTGCATATGCTGCGGAAAAACTGCACGGAAACGCAGGGGTTTACATTGCGCAGCATGTCACTTCTTTCTGCGGATTCCGCAGCGGTTTTACAACTGCTCCAATAGAAAATCGCAGTTGTAAAACCGCAGTGAAATGCGCAGAAAAACCGCGGTAAATCCGCGATAAATCCACAGCGGTTTAGCACTGCGGATTTATGAAATCCGCTGCGGAAAAATCCGCAGAGGACCAGAATACGTGTGCACATTCCTAACCCTAACCCTACCCCTAACCCTACCCCTAACCCTAGCCCTAACCCTAGTTCTAACTCCAACCTTAGTGGGGGGGGGGAAATTCTTTATTTTATTATTGTCCCTACCTATGGGGGTGACAAAGGGGGGGTCATTTACTGTTTTTTTTTATTTTGATCACTGTGAGGTTTTATCACAGTGATCAAAATTCACTCTGGAACGAATCTGGAAGATGGCGGCGCCCAGGAAAGAAGACGGACGGACCCCGGGAGGCTAGGTAAGTATAAGGGGGGGGGAGGTCAGGGCACGGGGTGGGGGCATCGGAGCACGGGGGGGTGGATCGGAGCATGGGGGGGATCGTAACACGGGGGGATGGATCGGAGAACGGGGGGTGGATCGGAGAACGGGGGGTGGATTGGAGTGCGGGGGGGTGGATCGCAGTTCGGGGGGGTGGATCGGTGTGCAGGAGGGTGGGATTGGAGCACGGGGGGTGGGATTGGAACACGGGGGAAGCGGGCAGGAGGACGGGGGAGCGGAGCACAGGATGGAGGGGAGTGGACCACAGATCGGGGGGCTGGGGTGCGATCGGTGGGGTGGGGTGGGGGCACATTAGTGTTTCCAGCCATGGCCGATGATATTGCAGCATCGGCCATGGCTGGATTGTAATATTTCACCAGTTTTTTTGGTGAAATATTACAAATCGCTCTGATTGGCAGTTTCACTTTCAACAGCCAATCAAGCGATCGTAGCCACGGAGGGGTGAAGCCACCCCCCCTTGGCTAAAGTACAACTCCTCCTGTCCCTGCAGATCGGGTGAAATTACAGTTAACCCTTTCACCCAGCCTGCAGGAACGCGATTTCTCCATGACGCATATGCTGCGTCATGGGTCGGAATGGCACCGACTTTCATGACACAGCATATGTGTCAAAGGTCGGGAAGGGGTTAAAGCGATACCATATTTATATTTTTTTTTATATTTTGGCACTTTTACACAAAAACTATTTCATAGAAAAAAAAGTCATTTTTTCATCACTTTATTCTGAGAGCTATAACTTTTTTATTTTTCTGCTGACGGAGCGTTATGGCGGCTTGATTTTTGGGGACAAGAGGACGTTTTCAGCAGTACCATTTGTATTTACATACATCTGCATTTTTAATCGCATTTTATTGCACTTTTTGTCTAGCAGTATGATGGTAAAGCATAGGTTTTTGCCTAATTTTTTATTTTTTTTGCGGTGTGGGACAGTTTTATAGGTCAGGTCAATCCAGACGCGGCGATACCAAATATCTGTACTTTTTTTTTTCTTTGACAAATACAGTACATTTATTGGATTAATGTTTTTTTTTGGGGGGGTTATTTTATATATTTTTACACTTAATATTTTTTACATTGTACAGTGACAGATGGCTGATTTGATACTCTACGATGCTTATGCACTACAGAGCATCAGAGCAGCGTCTGAAAAGTAGGTAAGGAGGTGTGTCAGGCACTCATAGGCCACCTTCCCTGTAGAAGCCTGCGGCCATGGGTCACCATTGAGACCATCAGCACAATGCGATAACATCTCATTGTACTGATGGAAGCACACAGGGATCTCACTCCCTGTGCGATGCTCCTCGATGTTGCTGTCACCATTTGTTGGAGAGTGATTCGTGAATAAACTATTTTTGTTTTCTTCCCTTTTTCTTTCTGGGTTAGTAATGGGGGTGTCTGACAAACACCTATCCATTACTAACCACATGGGTTGATTTTTGACTAATCACAGCTGTCACCAAGCCCTAATTCCATTAAACCGATTGCCACCACACCAGGGTAATTGTGAACAGCTGAGACAGGGCACCATAATTGGCACATGTGATGTGCCAGCTGGCATTTTTAAGGCTGGTAAGGGGCCAATAACCATGGTTCTTCCGTGCATAATAATATTAGCCTTTAAAACAATATCATCAGAACAGAAATCATAATATGTTCACAAATGTATAAAAGGCCCCATCTGCCTCAGAGAGGCCTATTACAATAAGAAAACCAGGCGCTCCACAATCATGGAATCTACTACTGAAGACAATGAATAGAAAGTCCAACAATAAATGTATATCAATTTTTATTAAATCGTAACAACAGTAGGCAAACATATATTACATATTTAAGGACAAGATAAATAGTAGATAGATTGAGGTATCAGTGGTATGAGGTCCACATACAAGTATAGGGGGAGAATGCATAACCTAGAAATATAAATGCAATAAGGTGCTAGTGCTGAGCAATATTGGCACATATTAGTAAATGCAAATATAATCTTTACAAAAGTATAGAAGTAAAATGACTGATCAGAATAGCAGTACTAAGTGTATGTCTACATAGTACAAAGCAGAGCAAAGGAGTCCATCTAACTGGGTAACAGCCCCCCGAGGAAGCCGACGCAAAACGTTCATTGGGGCTGCTGGTGTGGTATTCCACAAGGGAAGATATGGGTAAGAACATGTAACCTGGAGTATTGTGTTATATGATTTTTAGTTAAAAGCACTCCTTTGATCTGCTAAGTAGTATGCAGGGTATATAGACATACACTTAGGACTGCTATACTGATTAGGGATTTAATTGTTGTATACTTTTGCATTACTCACTTTATTACATTTATCATATTTCTAGGTTATGCATTCTCCTTGCCCCTATACTTGTATGTGGACGTCATACCATTCCTGAATCTACTATTTATCATGTCCTTATTAGTGTTCAGCATTCCGATACTGCAAATATCGGGTATCGGCCGATATTCACTGTATCGGAATTCCGATACCGAGTTCCGATACTTTTGCGATATCGGATACCGGAAGTTCCTATAGTGCAATGATGCACTATAATGGAGTGTGGGCGGTACGTGGGCGGAGACTGCGTATGTGTGCAGGCAGGGTCTGTGCGTGACCGTAGGGGGGTCTGTGCGTGCCTGCCGGGGCTCTGTGCATGTGTGTCGGGGCTCTGTGCGGCGCTCTGTGCGGGCCTGCCGGGACTCTGTGCGTGTGTGCCGGGGCTCTGTGCGGCCTGCCGGGGCTCTGTGCGGCGTGCCAGGGCTCTGTGCGTGTGTGCCGGGGCTCTGTGCAACTTGCGGGGTTTTGTGCGGGCCTGCTGGGGCTCTGTGCAGCGTGCCGGGGCTCTGTGCGGGTCTGCTGGGGATCGCGACGGATCCGTTTTTTTTTCAAAACTCGCCGGATTGTGCCTGATGGCAAAAACCTGATGTGTGAAAGCAGCCAAATATATGGATATATACATCTATGTATCTATAGATATATCGATCTATAAATATATATATAGATAGATATATCCATAGATATATAATAGAAAGGCCGATGTTTCTAAGGCTACTTTCACACTTGCGTTTTTAGCAATCCGTCTTTTTGGGGAAAAAACGGATCCTGCAAATGTGCTCGCAGGATGCGTTTTTTACCCATAGACTTGTATTAGTGACGGATCGCGACGGATGGCCACACGCCGCATCAGACGTGCAACGGATCCGTCATGTTTTGGCGGACGGTCGGCACGAATAATCGTTCAAGTGAAGTTTTTTGTCCGCCACATCCGCCATTTTCTACCGCACATGCGCGGGCGAAACTCCGCCGCCTCCCCCGGACTTCAGAATGGGCAACAGATGCGTTGAAAAACTGCATCCGCTGCCCACGTCGGGGCACAAATTTCACAAAGTGCGTCTGTACGTCGGCCCAACACATAGCGACGGACCCGTACCGATGCAAGTGTGAAAGAGGCCTTAATGAGCGTTGAATTTTTTAAAAAAAACGGCGTGGGCTCCTGCGCAATTTTCTGTGCCAGAGGGGGAAAGCCGACGGCCAATATCTGTAGCCTGCTATGAATATCAGCCCGCAGCTGTCTGCTTAGCCTTTACTGGCTATTAAAATAGAGGGACCCCCCAAAAAATGACGTGGGGTCCCCCTATATTTTATAGCCAGAAAGGCTACGCAGACAGCTGCAGGCTAATATTCATAGCCTAGAGAGGGGATATTAGCCCCCCCGGCTACAAATACCAGTCCGCAGCTGCCCCAGAAATGGCGCATCTGTAAGATGCGCCAATTCCAGCACTTAGCCCCTCGCTTCCCACTCCCGTGTAGCGGTGGGATATGGGGTAATAAGGGGTTAATGTCACCTTGCTATTGTAAGGTGACATTAAGCCGGGTTAATAATGGAGAGGCGTCAATAAGACGCCTATCCATTATTAATCCAATAGTAATAAAGGGTTAATAAAACACACACACATTAGAAAAAAAGTATTTTAATATTCTTCATTTAACCATACTTGCCATACTTCAGCGCCTGCAAAAAACGTAAAATAATAAACTGCATACTACCTGTCCGCCGTAGTCCAATTAATAACGAGTGTCCAACGACAATCTCCCCTATAGAACAGTGACATCGGGTGATGTCACTGTTCTATAGTACAGCGGCGGAGGAATACAGTGCGGAAGGATACCTTCCTCCCGTAATTGTGTTCCTTGAGCCCCTGGAGAGCGGTCGCAACAGCTGATGCTGCCATTCTCCACGGGAGATCGTCGTGGGACACTCGTGGATTTCTGCGGACAGGGAGTATATTGGTTGTTTGTTATTTTCATATTTTTTTTTTACAGATGACACTGGCTTCGGGGAACAAAGTGACAAGTAATGGTGAGTATATACTCTATGTTTAATGTACTGTATGTCTGTATGTATGTATTGTATGTAATGTATGAATGTATTGTATGTAGCATGTATGTAGGATGTATGTTTTTTTTTTCATTCAACACATTAGCCGGATGATGGGACTACTACTGTCCCATCATTGGCTAATGTGTCAATCACTGTCACTGTAGTAGGCATCGTCCGATGGGACTTATAGTCCCATCGGACGATGCCTGCACACATGAACAGAGCCCCGCACGCCGCAAAAAGCCCTGCACGCCGCACAAAGCCCCGGCAGGCTCGCACAGAGCCCCACATGCCGCACAGAGCCCAGCACACACGCACAGAGCCCCGGCACACACACACAGAGCCCCGGCACACACACACAGAGCCCCGGCACACACGCACAGAGCCCCGCATGCTGCACAGAGCCCCGGCACGCCGCACAGAGCCCTGGCAGGCCCGCACAGACCCCCGGGCAGGCCCACACAGACCTCCGGCAGGCCCGCACAGACCCCCGGCAGGCCCGCACAGACCCCCGAGAGGCCCATACAGATCCCCGGCAGGCCTGCACACACAGACACGCACAGTGTCCGCCCATGCACCGCCCACACTCTTTCCCCCTCCGGAACAGGATGTAGAAGGACAGAAAGGGCTTATTTACGTTCCGATATTTGTGTCCCGTTGACTTGCATTGGTATCGGGTATCGGCGATATCCGATATTTTTTGTATATCGGCCGATCCAATCCGATACCTTCCTATATCCAAAAGTATCGGTATCGCTCAACACAAGTCCTTATACATGTAATATACAGCATGTGTCTACTGTTGTCACGATTTAATAAAAAATTATATACTTTTATTGGTGGACTTTCTACTCCTTGCTTTCAGTGATAATATTAGCCTGCAGTTGTCTGCTTTGCCTTACCTGGTTATTAAAATAGGGGGGACCCCCACATCTTTTTTATTTATTTGTTGCTAACAGGAAATATGGTGAGAGACGGAGGTTTTTTTTGTTTTTTTGTTTTTTCTTTTGCTTTATATACAATTCATTATACAGGAAAAAATGTTTCCCAACCATTTTTCCCGTATTATTCTTTTTATCTTCGGTTTTGTATGTTTTATTGTCAGTCCATAAATGTGGCGTAATAATCTGACAACATTGTTCCCAGCAGTGACTTGGGAGTCACAGATGTGTCCAAGGAAATTCCCTATGCTGTTCCCATTCCAGTTCAGCTGTGTTTCCATTTCAACAATTTTCTGACCAGATCACTCCCCAGATCACTCTAGTCTGCCAAAAAAATGCTCCAGTGTCCCATTGACTTCCATTATGCTTATTACTTGAAACGATCACCCGAGCATTTTAATTTGCTCGATTCGAGTAACGAGCACCTGAAGATTTTAGCGCTCGCCCATCACTATTAGAAAGCATAGCTTTATGTAAATACTTTATGATTATAGTTTTTAGATGCAAGCATATATGTAGCATATTTTAACCTAAAACGTAATGTACCACGTTCACTATAGTATGACACTGCAAAAGTCATTGACCACTAAAAAACAAAACTGCTGCAGCGCATCACTTGTTGCATTCCATTAAAATAAGCAATACTATTGATCTTGATAGAGTACTCAATAAAGTGTCAAAGCTAAATGTTCTTCAGTAGTACACTGTTAAATCACAAAGATTTAAAGTATATTAATGATCTTAATAGTTCACTGAAATGTAAAAAATTAGAAACAGATGGCATGTACTTAGTCCAAGTGAATCAATTGTTATTTGCTCATGTTTAAGTATCTGTCTATATTTGCTCCGTATTCACATGTAAAGCGCCATGGAATAAATGGCGCTATAAAAATGTATTATAATAATAATAATAATAATAATAATAATAAATTAAAGTGGCTCGTGTAAACATTTTAAATTCCCAAAATCTAGTAGACTGTATAACCCATTCGTGGGCAAACATACTGTATATATATATATATATATACATATGTATATATATATATATATATATATATATATATATATAGTTATTTTGTTAGCCAATAGATATATTTAATGTATTTATTTATTCATTTAGGCGCGAACAATTCAAATATGTCAAATACAAAAAATATACTTTCTGTTAAAATGTGCTGCACACTAGAGTCTAAGTTTAAAAAAAGTTAATCAACGTAACAGCACTTTAGTGTTGAGTATTCCGATACTGCAAGTATCGGGTATCGGCCGATATTTGCTGTATCGGAATTCCGATACCGAGTTCCGATATTTTTGCGATATCGGAATCGGCGTGTGCGGTGAGTATGGTTCCCAGGGTCTGGAGGAGAGGAGACTCTCCTTCAGGCCCTGGGTTCCATATTCATGTAAAGAATAAAAATAAAAAATATGGATATACTCACCCCTCCGGCGAACCCTGGCTGTCACCGCTGCGAGCGTCTGCCTCCGTTTTTAAGAATGCAGTGAGTGAAGGACCTTCGATGACGTCACGGTCACGTGAGCGTTCAGGTGACCGGTCACCTGACCGCGACGTCATCGAAGGTCCTTCACTCACTGCATTCTTAAAAACGGAGGCAGACGCTCGCAGCGGTGACAGCCAGGGTTCGCCGGAGGGGTGAGTATATCCATATTTTTTATTTTTATTCTTTATTTTTTACATGAATATGGATCCCAGGGCCTGAAGGAGAGTTTCCTCTCCTTCAGACCCTGGGAACCATCCAGGATACCTTCCGATAATATTTGTGTCCCATTGACTTGCATTGGTATCGGGTATCGGTATCGGCGATATCCGATATTTTTGGGATATCAGCCGATACCATCCGATACCGATACCTTTGAATATCGGAAGGAATCGCTCAACACTAAACAGCAGTAGAAATGATACCTAGCAACATATCACCAAGATCATATGAGTGTGTTTACCGTAATTTCTAATTGGCAGCTATAAAACAAAAATGGATAAACTACAAATAAGTTTCTAAACTTATTTTACAGAAAGAAGGGAAAATGACAAAACTTTACACCACAAATCACAACAATAGGCTAAAAGTGGATATGTTATTTAAAGACATGCACCCTTAAAAAATATGTACTATTTAAAATCAGGTTTTTATTAAAAACATTTTAACATTTCAATTTTCATATTGGTCACTAGAGCAGACACTAAACTGACTCTTCATACTTTCTGTAGATTACTTCTCAGCTTTACTTTATAGATTGGGACAAAATAAGCTGATTGATTATTGAATTATGAGCTTTTTTGTAGTGAAGGAGTTACAAAAAGTATGGTTAATAACCATTATACACAATATATACTTATATAAGGCTTTGTATGTAATTTCCCTGTCACTCGATGGCCCCTAGAGTCTTCTCTATCTTTCTGGAGATTGTATTAATCTATGAGGATAACTCTGATATTTGATTCATTGCAAATATTGTAACAAACCCTCGCTCCGATATGCTCTCTGTACAGACAATACAGGAAGGAAGTTGGTACTTACACTATGGCTAACCTGGGAAACCTTTTAAAAATTAAAATGGCTATATTTAAAAAATACCAAATAGAGAAAAAAAAAAAAGATGTGAGATATAAATAAACCACACAATGACTACTCAGGTTTTCAAAACTACTTAGTAGGTATGGAGAGCATGAAATTGAACAGAAAAGAAACAGAAAATATGGGGCAATAGCAAAAAAAGAACACAAGGAGTTAAAAAGTAGAGTTGGGGAGTCGGTAGGCTAAATCTCTGACTCCTCAATTTCCATGGCACCGACTCCCTCATACATCGCTCATGTTTAAGTTTAAGTGACAAATTTACTGAGGTGAAATGGTAACGTTAGGCTTTTAATCATTATTATGATACAGTAATCAAGCTATTTAGATAGAACATGCAATATATTTATTGGAATACAACGTACAACTTTATAACAAAAAAAATTTCATATTTACAATTTATTATACACTCTGCAGTAAGGGTATGTTCACACGTTCCTGATTTCCATCCTTTTTTTTTCAGGACTGAAACCGCAGCTCTTGGCAGAAAACGCAGGTCCTTTTTTTGGTCCTTTTTTTGTGCTTTTTTGGTGCGTATTTTGATGCGTTTTTTTATCCTTTTTTTATGCAGTTTTCTATGCAGAGTCTGTGTGTTTTCTAGGAAGTTTTTTAGGGTTAAAATGGCTGAAAATACCCTAACCCTACCCCTAACCCTACCTCTAACCCTACCCCTACCCCTAACCCCACCCCTAACCCTATTCTAACCTTAGTGGAAAAAAAAAATTCTTAATTTCTTTATTGTCCCTACCTATGGGGGTGACAAAGGGGGGGGGGTCATTTACTATTTTTTTATTTTGATCACTGAGATAGGTTATATCTCAGTGATCAAAATGCACTTTGGAACTCTGCCGGCCGGCAGATTCGGCGGGCGCACTGCGCATGCGCCCGCCATTTTGCAAGATGGCGGCGCCCAGGGAGAAGACGGCCAGACGGACGGACACCGGGAGGCCGGGTAAGTATAAGGGGGGAGATTAGGGCACGGGGGGGCATCGGAGCACGAGGGGGGGCATCGGAGCACGGGGGTGGGGCATCGGAGCATGGGGGGGTGGGATCGGGGCAGCCACACTCCGCCCACGCACTTCCGCCCGCTTCCCCGCACTTCCTGCTGCAGCGGTTCGGCACCACAAACCGCAATAAAACCCGCAGATATATTTTTGATCTGCGGGTTTTACTGCGGGTTTGACCTCACAATGGAGGTCTATGGGTGCAGAACCGCTGCGGCTCCGAAAAAAGAAGTGACATGCTCCTTCTTTTTTCCCGCAGCTATTCCGCGCGGCTTTTTTTTTTTAAATTCAGGATCATGTGCACAGCGGTTCCTGTTTTCCATAGGGTACATTGTACTGTACCCTGCATGGAAAACAGCTGCGGAACCGCAGCGGCAAAAACGCTGCGGTTCCGCAGTAAAAAACGCACTGTGTGAACATGGCCTAAGTGTAAAAAAAAAAGTTTTCAACAAACACAGACTGCAAAAATGTTATTCAGTAAATGAATTTGTTCTTAGAAATATTATCGCCTCCAACAGATCCTCCTTTATAGATGACCTCAAATCTGACCTAATTATTTTTAAGGCTAGAAAACAACCTCTCTACACCAACCTGGGTTGGTGGCAAAGCAGTAACCACATGGACATCTCTAACAATTTCAGGGTGTAAAGGAATTGCCTCGTGCACAGTCAGTTTTGATTAACGACTAGTGTTGAGCATTCCGATACTGCAAGTATCGGGTATCGGCCGATATTTGCTGTATTGGAATTCCGATACCGAGTTCCGATATTTTTGTGATATCGGAAATCGGAATCGGAAGGTCCCAGTCATCTTCAGCGTGTGCGGTGCTTATGGTTCCCAGGGTCTGGAGGAGAGGAAACTCTCCTTCAGGCCCTGGGATCCATATTCATGTAAAAAATAAAGAATAAAAATAAAAAACATGGATATACTCACCCCTCCGGCGAACCCTGGCTGTCACCGCTGCAAGCGTCTGCCTCCGTTCCTGAGAATGCAGAGTGAAGGACCTTCGATGACGTCTCGGTCAGGTGGGCGGTCACGTGAGCGGTCAGGTGACCGGTCAACTGATCGCAACGTCATCGAAGGTCCTTCTCTCACAGCATTCTTAAGGACGGAGGCAGACGCTCGCAGCGGTGACAGCCAGGGTTCTTCGGAGGGGTGAGTATATCCATATTATTTTTTTTATACTTTATTTTTTACATGAATATGGATCCCAGGGCCTGAAGGAGAGTTTCCTCTCCTTCAGACCCTGGGAACCATCCAGGATACATTCCGATATTTGTGTCCCATTGACTTGCATTGGTATCGGTATCGGCGAGATCCGATATTTTGCTGGTATCGGCCGATACCATCCGATACCGATACTTTCAAATATCGGAAGGTATCGCTCAACACTATTAACTCTTCTACTTTGAGAGCAAGTGAAAAATGTTGCTGAAATATGGTCAATCTGTTTTCTATGGGTGTGGAATCTTTTTCCCTGTGGCAAAGCTTTGCCTGCTCCATGTCATCCAATTACTTGGCGAAATCAAGCTTCTCATCTGGTGAGGAATAAGGAACGACAGCAGCAGCACTGGCAGGACCAGAGTCTTCTTGCTCTTCGCCACCCTGTAGCCCACTCATCCTAACTGCTACTTCAATCAGGGCTTCTTTTCCTTTAGTAGCTGTTGACCATCCAGCAATATACGATGACTCGGGTCCACCTAAACAGCTGCCTGAAGAATTTTATTTTCTAATAGCAGTGTCTCTCTCCGCTTCATTGAAGCAGCAGTGCCATTTGCGATTAAACCTCCTCTTTTGGACAGGCAAAACATCAAGTTCTTCCACTCCTTTATAAAAAATGCGAGGAGTTAAATCTCAACTTGTAATTTTTTAATCACTGTAAATGGGTGATGAAGAAATTCCTTCAATTCAGCCACCTGTGTCCAATGACCTTCATGTCGTGTTGACTGAGGGTTTGGGCATATCTACATGGAAGAGTTTCAGCTCAAGCAATCGCTCAATCATTAAATAGGTGCTGCCCCACCCGAGTGGCTTGATCCACAATTGCCCCTTTTCCAGCATGTCTCTTCAAGATGGAATCAATTTTAGGGGTTCTGGCACCAATAGCCAATTTCCTCATTTTGCTAATCAGAGTTCCAGCATGTCCCTCTTGCAGACTATCTCTTATTGCCAGCTGCAGCGTGTGCACAACACAGCGCATGTGATGAACAGGAAAGAGGTGTGAAGCAGCTTCAACAAGGTCATCTAATTGTGAAGAATCATTTTGCTGTTCTTCTGTAGTAATATCTGCTTGTTCCTCCATTATGGGAACAGGACTGTGGCTTTCCATCTACAACATACTGAATGTGAAATGTTCTTCTAGCTGCTGTTCACCTTCATTATATTCATTCATCAGTTTCATTGTACTTATCAGGTTTTCAGCATTATCACTTACACTACCAAGAACCTCCTTTTTGAGTTCATAATCTTGCAGAACTTTTTCCACTAAGGTATGGAGAAACTGGCTACTGTGATAAGCTTTAATATCTTTTACTGCCAGCGTCTTAGTAAAAAAATTTTTGTTGTCACAAACATATCGAACTTTGACAGCAAAATAGTTCACTCTGACGTGTGCAGGAATCCATTTAAAGAAACAAAAAACGTCTCTTGAGAGTCTTTTTAAGATCTTCCTTTTGGTTAAGGGCTTTTTAAATCACTAATTTTCTAATACTTTCTCTTTCAAGAGAAACACCAAGTTTGTGGGTCATTTCTCCATTAAGAGCTGTAGAAGCTGGTTGTGCAAGTAATGATAATGGCACACTGTCCTTCACAAGCTCGATGAGCTGTCTTTTAAACACATCTTCTGTCATTGTTACAGTAACTGTCACTTACAAAACATCTTGTAACTGACGTTTGAGAAGCTCTTTCCTCCTCATTTGCCTGGCAAGAAGTGCTGGTCTCTGGTTTCTTGGTGCGGCTGTGATCTTTTTCAATCACAACTTTGTAAACTTCTGGGTGGCAGCGTTGTAAATGTCGTCTTAGATTGGAAGCTTTTGAAGGAGCAATTTTATCACTGCCTGATTTTGGCATCATAGCATTTGTTTTCATCTGAGTCACTTATACACTGACACAAAATGTTTTTCATCTTGAGTCACAGTAAAATGCTCAAATACAGCTGACTTCATAAGATGCTTCTCAGATATTTTGTATTTATGTAAATTCGCTCTCAAAACAAATTTGTCCTGTAAAAAAAAAATAAGGTATATTGTAATTCTTGCAAGAATAGGGAATCATGCATTGCATAATTTAGGATAAATATAAAACAATCTTTGCATAAATCAATAGTACAGATGATAAGTATAAAGTTTGTAAAATATGTTAGATAGCTTTAAACTGAACTTTCAATGTCAGGCTTGTCTCAGGGTACAGCTCACTAAATGCTTCACATCATATTTCTTCACAGTCTATGAGAGGGGAGAAGGGAGGGAGCACGTTTGTGCTGAATCATATTGCAGAACACACACACAAATATATACAGTTAAGTACATATATATTTGGACAGAGACAACATTTTTCTAATTTTGCACTACCTAGGTTAATACGATTAATGCCCAATCCCCACAGTTTGAAGCGTGCCCTAAAAACTCATTTGTTCAGATTGGCCTACCGCCTCAACACATTAACCTAACTATCCTTGTGTGACCCATTCAACAACAAAAAAAAAACATAATTGGGTTCCTCGCATCATGTTCTCATACACTTTATGCAGTTAATAGCCCTCTGTGTCTATACTGCTACATACTTAGGCAGTTAACTGGTTCATGCAGCTTTACATGAACACCTGAGCCTTACACTATGGCTGGTCCGACTAACTAAAGCAATTGTTACCATCCACCTCTCGTGTCTCCACTTTTCCTCAGTTTGTAAGCTTGCGAAAAGGCCCTCATTCCTCTTGGAATCTATTTTGAACTGTGATTTCTGTTATGCTGTAATGTCTATTGTCTGTACAAGTCCCCTCTATAATTTGTAAAGAACTGCAGACTATGTTGGCGCTATATATATAAAATTATTATTAATATTGGTTATAGACATTACCACAATTAATTTTAAACAAAACAATTCAGATGCAGTTGAAGTTCAGACTTTCAGCTTTCAATTGAGGGTATCCACATTAAAATTGGATGAAGGGTTTAACATGTGCCACCCTGTTTTTAAAGGGACCAAAAGTAATTGGACAGATTAAATAAAATGATCATTTCTAGTACTTGGTTGAAAACCCTTTGCAATGACTGCCTGAAGTCTTGAACTCGTGGACAACACCAGACGCTGTGCATCCTCCTTTTTGATGCTCTGCCAGGCCTTCATTGCGGTGGTTTTCAGTTGCTGCTTGTTTGTGGGCCTTTCTGTCTGAAGTTTAGTCTTTAACAAGTGAAATGCATGCTCAATTGGGTTGAGATCAGGTGACTGACTTGGCCATTCTAGAATATTCCACTTCTTTGCTTTAATAAACTCCTGGGTTGCTTTGGCTTTATGTTTTGGGTCATTGTCCATCTGTAGTATGAAACGACGACCAATCAGTTTGGTTGCATTTGGCTGGATGTGAGCACACAGTATGTCTCTGAATACCTCAGAATTGATTCGGCTGCTTATGTCCTGTGTCACATCATCAATAAACACTAGTGACCCAGTGCCACTGGCAGCCATGCAGGCCCAAGCCATCACACTACCTCTGCTATGTTTTACAGATGATGTGGTATGCTTTGGATCATGAGCTGTACCATGCCTTCGCCATACTTTTCACTTTCCATCATTCTGGTAGAGGTTGATCTTGGTTTCATCTGTCCAAAGAATGTTCTTCCAGAACTGTGCTGGCTTTTTTAGATGTTTTTTTAAGCAAAGTCCAGTCTAGCCTTTTTATTCTTGATGCTTACAAGTGGCTTTCACCATGCAGTGAACCCTCTGTATTTGCTTTCATGCAGTCTTCTCTTTACGGTAGAGTTGGATATTGATACGCCTACCTCCTGGAGAGTGTTGTTCACTTGGTTGACTGTTGTGAAGGGGTTTCTCTTCACCATGGAGATTATTCTGCGATCTTCCACCACTGTTGTCTTCCGTGGGCGCCCAGGTCTTTTTGTATTGACGAGTTCACCAGCGCTTTCTTTCTTTCTCAGGAAGTACCAAACTGTAGATTTTGCTACTCCTAATATTAAGGATGACTTGTTTCGCCTGCACGGAGAGCTCCTTTGACCGCATGTTTACTTCACAGCAAAACCTTCCAAATGCAAGCACCACACCTCAAGTCAACTCCAGGCCTTTTATCTGCTTAATTGAGAATGACATAATGAAGGGATTGCCCACACCTGTCCATGAAATAGCCTTGGAGTCAATTGGACAATTACTTTTGGTCCCTTTAAAAACAGGGTGGCACATGTTGAGGAGCTGAAACTCCTATACCCTTCATCCAATTTTAATGTGAAGCTGGAAGTCTGAACTTCAACTACATCTGAATTGTTTTGTTTAAAATTCATTGTGGTAATGTCTATAACCAAAATTAGAAAAATGTTGTCTCTGTCCAAATATATATGGACTTAACTGTATGTCCTCATCGATCCTGTTACTGTATTTCTGAATTTGAGATGTTAGAAAAACAGTTTTTCCCCTTATATTCTATGTATAGTGCATATAAGTCATCAGGGCAGCTAATTTCTCCAAACATGAGCTAAGAGGAAAAACAAACTAAAACATCAAGCATACAGAGACAACTTATACTGGACTATTGATTTATGCACAGTTTATTGAAGGTTTAAGTATACTTTAAGAAGTACTTGCCTTAATCATGCTTTCCTGTTCACTCCAGAAGTTCTGAGATAAAAGCAAGCATTCCTTCCCTGTGTGTTTGTTATTTTTCCCATTATCTGTAGAGGAGGAGCTTCACTACTTATTAACATAAGCTACAGCACAGATTCATCTCAGCTAAAAGTCTAGACCTTAGATCAGGAATAGAACAGACATTTATAGGACATTTCATAACTTTCCCAAATACTTATGATAAAAATATTCCCCACAAACTGCATTGAACTACTGTACCCAGTTTATTATATATTTTAGGAGCCAG